>NC_135436.1:9303823-9388823 GCF_051991255.1 Vanacampus margaritifer | reverse complement strand
AAACGAAAGTTCCTATTTATAAAGCGGAACTCTGTTTTCTTGTGGTTAATCAAATGACATGAAAACCTTACACACTGTAAGGATCGTCTGTAAAGCCCCAAGAAATAGCCTACTGCTAAACAAAAGTTCTGCACTGTATTAAAAGACCAAATACTTTAAAAGTCTGGCAACATGGTCCTTTGTAGACAAACCAACAATAAAATGGTAATGTTGCAATCGAGACGTGATAAATCACTCACATAGGATAACTGCGTGGGGGGGGTTAGCCTTGTGCCAGTAAATTTACGAGGTTTAAGCACATCGCAAACTTAAGTACTGACACTACTGTTTTTGTATTTAGGTACATAAATAAACCCAATTGCTTTGGAAGGTATCATTTTCAGCTTATATTAAGGAAGTGTAGCATTCTTGGATCAGGAGGGGGAGGTCTTGGTCCAGTGTAACAAGGGTAGAGTCTGCATGACAGCACCAACTGAAAAACACGTTGTGGGTTTTTTTATGAAATATGAATCAACTTGGACCCCCCCCCCCCCCCTAAAAAAAATGCTTACCCACTCAGTCGTCAGCGCTCATGCCTTTAACTTCACCACTTTGCCTCATCTGTGGAATGACAGAGGGATATTGTAGGCATGCATCATTGCAGTGCAGTAAAACAACCAATTTCACTTTAAGAAAAAAATTGCACGTCTGCCTCTTAGTTGACAGGTTCTAAGTTCAAATATGGAATCAGTCTCTCCTGAGTGGAATTGTGCAAGTCTGCTTGGGGGCACTTCAGCTTCCTCCCACCTTCCAAAAACATGCAAGTTCGCTTCATTGAAGACTGTAAATTGTGCATGTGTGTAAATAAAGTGTTGAGTATGAATATAATGTATGGGCAACCTTGTGAATGCAGTTTATTGGAAACCAATCTAGGGTGGATCTCACTACTTGCCCTAAATTAGAAGAGGACAACAGTTACAGAAAATGAATTGATGGACAAAATGACTTACACATACAAGTTTTCTCAAAAGCACACAATCTGTGACCTGCACTTCAGTGTCGTTTGCATCATTTGGAGAGACTGCAGTAAAATGAAAGTAAGCAATTCTGCTTGTAACTATTTGACAATCATAGAAGGTGAGGCCAGCAAGAACCAACAGTGATATCATGCCTTTTGATCCCAGTGGCAGAACTGCCACGTTTTAATGGATATTGCTTTTACATCTCAGAACCAAGAACTTAATGTCATGACAGATGAGAGAAGGGTTAATGAGGTCAAAACGCAAAAGTAAAATATCTACGTGAGTGATGGCTTCTAAAGAATTTAAAAAGGCACCATGGCAGTACAGTGGAACCTCATTATTGAGAAGGTAAAGAGCGTCCCCAAAGTCTCAGTTGTTCACAAGAAACGATAGGGCCGAGGACGTGGGTGAACAACCGTGTAAGTAAATAGTCCAAAATCTTAAGAATAAAGTTTCTCAACATATATGAATTTAGGAATTTCATCATTTATGGTCCATGATATCAAAAGATTCAGAGAATTTCAACAAATCTCCCAAAACCAACATTGAATGTATGTGACCTTCGATCCCTGTATTAAAACCTGGTATCAATGTGCAAAGGATATTCCCATGTGGGCTTAGGAACAATTCAGAAAATCATCAGTCAGTTAACACAGTTTGTCGCTACGTCTACAAATGCAAGTTGAAACTCTGCCATGTGAAGCCAAAGCCATATGTCAACAACATCCAGAAACACCGCCGGCTTGTCTGGGCCCGAGCTCATCGGAGATGGACTGACGCAAAGCGAAAAAGTGTGCTGTGGTCTGACAAAAAAAAAAAAAATTCCAGATACTGAAAATAGTATACAAGCACTGTTATACTAAGTAATAGTACCTAAACTGAGGTATTTCCAAAAATGTTGTTCATAACCTGAATTGTTCGTAAAACATTGTCGTTTGCAACCTGAGACTGCTCTGTAATAATCATAACAATAATAATGAAACGAGTATGATAAAATTCAGTCACCTCATCCAGCTCTTTTTTTGTGTCTTCTTCCATTTTTCGGATGTCATCCATGGAAAGATCAATCCATTTATCAATCAAGCAGAATAGTTGTCTGTGGAAGTGGGTGAAAATACGCCTCTCCATCTGCACAAAGGTGAACATTAGGGATATAAAGGAGGACAATGAAAACAACACACGTGCACCTGTGTGGCATTTCATGCATCAGCCACTAGATGGCGGTATGAATTACAAACCTTTTGAATCATGGTCTCCACCTTTGACTGTAGGCCCATCCACTTGAAGTTTACTGTGACTAGTTTATAGGCACACATATGTGGACAGCTAGGGTTGTTGCGAAGTTCTTTCTGCAAACACAAATGCAGAAAAACCCAAATTGGTTGCTGAATGTCACACTAAAATGCTATTATTCTTTCAATTGACAACGTATACCTGCCATTCCGGTCCCAGGGGACCTCTTCCTGTTTTTTCAGACTTAAATATGGCTGGATCCTGATCTGCTTTGTACTCCTTAACAGGGAAGTGCGCATGTTGAATCACATAGTTACAGTATATTGTATACAGTATGTCAAGCTACCAAACAAGTAAATGATCTCCTCTAAGCGGACTGAGATGAAAACCATGTAGCTCCAAATTGTTTTTATTTACCTTGGCACTTATAGCTTTTCTGTCAGCAATGTCGATGTGTACAACTTCAGTTTGATCCCATTCACTTTTTTCCAGTCCATGTACCTGCAACAAGCCATTGTGATTTTTACTTGGCAAAAATGCAAAATGAATAACAATATCACCATAACATAGTTGTCCAAGTCTTACTTTTACAATATAAAAAAATGCAGAAGTGCTTGCTAAAAATTTAATGAAGGCAACCAAAACGTCCCTTCACAATTTCAAGTCGGTCCCTACAATAATAGTTTAATCTGGAAAAACACATGTGTATGAGCCCCACAATGTAGCAAAGACAAAGGCTCACACACACTTCTCATTCAGTGTTTGCTTTATTCTTAGTACTATTTACATTGTAGATTCTCACTGAAGGCATCAAATCTAAGAATAAACACGTGGAGTAATATGCTTAACAAAAAAATAGGTGAACTAACTGAAAACATGTTTTTGATTCTAGTTTCTTTAAAATAGAAACCCTTTGCTCCGATTACTGCGTTGCACCCTTTTGGTATTCTCACCTCTGGGAACTCCTTCAATATTGTTGGAAAAACTTTTCAGGTGACTACTCTTGAAGCTCAGCAAGGGAATGGCAAGTGTGCAAAAAATAATAATCAAAGCAAAGAGTGACTATTTTGAAGAAACTAAATTATAAAACGTGTTTTCCATTATTTCACTCCTTTTTTTTCTTTTTTAAGTACACAACTCCACGTGTGTTCATTCATAGTTTTGATGCCTTCAGTGAGAATCTACAAAAAACAACTTTTGGCCTGTACTGTATATGCATTTTGTAATAGAATACAATAATGTGTAGCTAGTGACTATGAAATGCATCAAATTGACTTTAGAACTGATTTACTAAAACAAGCAAGTTTTCAAGGAATACATGGGGTGTGTAGCAATATGTTAGCTACATTAGATGGATCAATAAACAAGACAAACCTAATACACACTGCAATCACAACAGGAATGTGAAAGCAAGTCTAGAAAGTTTCTACAAACAAACAAAAACACATTACACGACTTACATTCTCCTGATCTCCCATGTCCGGCTTGTGCCATGTCTCAACCTTAATTTCAAAATTTTCTTTCATGTATGGATTCTGGAAACATAGAGAATATAACCATAGGGTCAGTCACGTTCCAATGCACTCTGTCAATTAAGTTAAGGACGTGTATGTACGCTTATCAAGTGTCTAGCCGTATTATAACAGCATTTCATTTTGTCTACCACTGACAGTATAAACTATTACTTACACTGAGAACTTTATCAGGATAGTCCACGGGTGATGGATAAAGTGGAGAGTAGAGACGTTTAGTTAGTACATATTCCCATTCTTATTCAGATGCTTTACAGACAGACTATGAATTTACACCACAAAGTTTTTTTTGTGGCACTCACTGGTTCTGCAGTAGGGATATGCATTCCAGGCTCTCTCATGAACCTCGAGGGATCCCTTTGGAGCAATCATACGCACAATGCGTGGCACTTTACTGTAGAGACAAATAGGTAGGCTTTGACATTTTCATGCAAAAAATAAAATAAAAATGCACATACGCACCCAACTTGAATTCATATGTCTAGATAGATTCATTACAACTGTCCAATGACGTAAACTCTAACTGATGATTCAATTCAATTCATTAGCCTCCCATGCTTCCACACATCAGGGTATGGAAGATGACCATGTGAATGGCACACATACACAATGGAATGCAATGCAAATGGAAAGAAAACTAAATGTCTAATTATTGTGTTAGTTTGGTTTGCTCCTGTTGACCCAATAATGTTCAGATAGTGATGTGAAACGTAACCTCTTGAGATGGTAGATCTTGTGGGTGTACTGTCCTTTCTCCCCACCTTCCTCATAGGGCTCATTGCTCAACACTTCAACACCCTCTCCTCCACCGGTCTCATTTTTGCTGGCTTCTGCTACCGTAAACAGCTGGCCCACTTTATACTGCAAAAAAAGAGAATTTCATGTGTAAGTGACATATCGCTAGCTTAGCATTTGGCTTCCTAGCACCAATGATATACATATATCCAACCAGAATTCTACCTTTCTACCACAATGCGACATGGGATTTTTGTTAAGGAAAGCCATTTAAAACTAAAAAGAAAAACTAGTTTGAAGTGGAAGTTTTATCCAACTGGAACTTGTTCACTGCTCAGTGTAAATTGTAAATTCAATTCATGAACCAATCAGCAGATTAGGCTTGAAGTTGAACTGTTTTCATCTTTATTGCTTGATGCACTGAGCTTCAGCACTCCTTTTTGGGGCAATTTAAATTTCTTTGGATAATAAATTTCGACTCCAAAAAAAGTGACATATCGCTGGCGTCGGGCTGAAACCTCCTTTGTCACAATCTGGTAAATATAATGTTTTTTTCTCCCTCTCCTGCAAGTGACACAGGAAAGAGGAACTCCCATCAATCTGGGACCGACCTACACAACTCTAAAAATGATGAACTCATGTAACATCTTGCCTCCTGTAAATACATTCCAGTCTGGTACATCTAAAAAGTGGCACATTTAGCTATTTGTGAAAAATTATTGGCTTTGTTTCATCATTGATATGGGGGAAAGAAACTACCACTTGAATGAAGAGGAGCTGTAAGGTTGACTTGGAACTTCGGAATGTCACTAGCCATGTATAACCAGAATGTTTCCTTTGCTGCCTAAAAGGATGTGATCTAAGCCTTTGTGAGATTTCAGAGCTACCAGTAGTCATTCAACTGCATTCAGCAAACAGGTCGATCTTGTTATCCTTGATGTGGACATGTTCAGGCAATATGCTCACTCTTTCCTTCTTGGTTATTTAAAATAATATTTATTGGACCAATAAAACAATTATGTCAAAATGTGTATAAAAGGGTCCACTTTTGGACATTTTCAAGAATTTCAGCGCCCGCTTCGATTATTCATTAAAAAATTAAAACTTTTCTATTCACCTAAATGGAATGGTTTTTCCCTTCTTCTTTTTTTGTATTGTTAGTCTGAATCCTCGCTACTAATGTTCAGTATATATATATATATATATATATAGTTCAAGATAAGATAAAGATATCAAACAAATAAACAAGTGCCCGAGTTTTGTCTCAGTTAGGCTTTCCCTTACTGTATGTATTCCAAGAGATTAAAGGGGTAAGCCGTCACACAGAAATCAGTCATTTCTGTCTGGCTGACAAAACAGCCTTTGCTCTGTGTTGAGAAAGGGCAAAATAAATAGGCTATTGTTTGGGGCAGGATTTTGGATTAAAGGGTGGAAAGAGCAAATACCTGCAAGTGCTTCATACAATCAGCCCATTTTGCAAACGTTATTATAAAAAGGTATAGCTGAATGTAAAAACGGTGTCAGCTAGTCCCAGCCGGTGCCCAAAATACACTTGATTCATTTCAACAATAAATGTGACAACACCCCGTGTCCCTGTGCACACCTTATGACTCATTTACCAAAACAATGGCACATTTTTACATCCTGAAAAGCTTCACCACTTGAGCCTAAATGTCCCAAAAAAAAGCCCCATTAACATCGGATGGACTGTTTTGCAATCATCAGAATTGACAACAACTTAATTAACAACATCAAACTTGATAGTCCTTGACGTATGCTGTAAGTGTGTAGGAAAGTCGTTACCTCATCCACCGAAATGGGCAGGACAATTCGGCTAGGAGAGAAACACAAACATCAGACGTTAGAACACTGCAAAAGTAACACTATTCTCTAAATGTCAACATGATGTCTCTTGTCTAAAAATATTTAAATTCTTCAACTTCCTCTGTCAATGCCAGTCTGCAATGATGGATAATTTTGCTTTTATGTTTTTGAGTAATTAAACAGTAGACGCAACCTGGAAAGCCTCACTGCACAATTGTTTGAACTAAAGCTAACTGGCAAATGGTGCAATTGAACTTGGAGCATGCTAGAAATCTGACCTATAGCACAGCGGAAACTGCAGAAACCAGCAAGAATGAGCAGGAACATTTGATGACTTGGTGTGTAAAGGCCAGAGGTGCACAGTCAGGGCCAGGCATGACTTCTCTGTTTGCCTAAACACCATCAAAAACACTGACCTACCACAATAATATTTGTTCCATTAAATAAGATTTATTTATGCTCAACAGTCCAGTCTCTTCATTTAGTAGCATTTTGTTTGGCTGCACTGCTTCCAGTAGGGGGATGTCAGATTTTTTCAGATTTCAGCCTGATGTGCAACCTAATGTGTGCAGGACCTTCAGAATCGGTGGTGGTCCAACCTAACCTAACAACATAAGCAATGGAGCTGTTCTTTTTAGAGATAGAGCGATATGTTTTTTTTTTTTCAGGGCCAATGCCAATTATTGATAGTCAAGGAGGCCGATAACCGAGATTTGGAGCCGGAATTCATTTTTAGTAAAAAGGTGGGGGAAAATATAGGCGTAATTTATTTTTTTTATACAAATGCTAATCTTAACTTTGTTGTAATCTTTTAAAGCATGTTTATTGAAGAATTGTTCATACTTTTCAAAATGTAAAATTTAAATAGTCTCCTGAGATTAAAATGGTTTTAGATTTATATTTTATCGGCTGTCAGATTTTATTTTTTATTTTTTAAAAAGGCCTAAAAAAAGGCCGATTATCGGTATATCTTTAGTTCTTTTAACCAATCAGATCTCAAATTCGTCCTCACAGTCCCAATCGGGGCTAGCAAGCTGGCCCTCAATGACGTCAGTATTTTTCCATCTGATTGATCACAGCCATCCATGTTTGAATGGCAAATATGTCTGTTAATCCATGAATAGAATTAATAGCCAATCTCTTGTGAGTATACAGCAGACCCCTGGTGGTCACAGTCTTTAAAATAGGTTGACTCTGCATTGAGTACATTTGTATGATTCAAGACAGCCTTCTGCTGACTCCCACTATCAAACAAGTTTCACAGAAACCTAAAAAAGAGGCAGAGGAAATGAACAAACAAATCAAGACAAAAGGCTTGGTGTGTAAACCACGATGTGGAGTATTCTGTGTGTGTTCGAATCCCGTTTGGAACATTCCCTTGCTCCTTGACACATTATATTGTGAATTGAATTAATTGTTTGTTTATTATCGGATGTCTAGCCAGGCGAAATATTTCATATGTGAACCCTTACATACATTTTTCGTTGTAAGCATCCATGGTGATTTGTTTTAACACACCTTAAGTTAAATATCACTAAACAAATCCACAATAATTTTGAGAGCAAATAAATTTTAGATGAGTGCTGGTGTGGCTTTGTTTAATAGTTGAACGTGTCTGACTGACTGCTCTCATGCACTTTGTACTGCGGTCAGGTGACAGTTAAGTCAACCATAACTGCTTTTATTGTACGTCTTGGCTAATGTGTGGAATTAATATTATACATTACACCGGTAAAGTGAACAGAAAACCATTCAGTCATCACGAAATTCTATTCAAAATTTGACCAATTTAATGTTGCCCTGCTTTTCAGCTGTCTCCACTTAGTTGCTAGACAACCTAAAGGTCTCCGCATGACACTAGATTTGTATGGTAAATGCAAATATGGTCTAACATTTGAGTAAATGGGAGTTGAGCAGCAACCTCCTCTTCCTGTTTAATTACGTCGCATTGTCGCGGGGTCGGGAAGCCCGGTGAAGTCTACGCTTCTTTAACTCTATCTAATTTCCATACATCAAAAAACAAACAAACAATCGATCACTTTTAAATAGCCTATATTTCCTATACAAGAAACTGAACTCGGTTAACACGGTGAAGGAAACCAGAGCATTAGCAGGAAACTCGTATAGCGAAACAAGCACAGGTAGGCTAACATTAAATATTTCACTTGACGCCGTTCATGTTTCCTGACAGACACAATGAATGACCATCTCATCTCGTCTCGTCTTTTTGAGACAAGTAAACTACTCACAATTCTCGAATCAACATGTCGAGTCTGTGTCCGAGCCAAAGGATGTAAAGCCCCGAGCAACTTCTTCAAAAGTGTTCGAGGTCGTTAATTCACCGTCTGCCTCCCCGTACGCCGCTGTCGTTCTCACAGGATAAAAAGAAGAAGAAAAGACTCACGCTGAAGGAAGCGAAGGGAAGAAAAGAGAAGGGAAGGGAGGGGCAGAGACTTCCACCTAGTTTCAGGTAACTCCACGGCGTGCTGCATTCAAGTGTCGCCGGAAATTTAACTACCCCCCCCCCCCACACACACACACACACACACACACGCACACACAAAATATATATATATATTTTACTGACGCACACGTTACTCGCTGTGTTTTAAAGGGATGTTGTACAATACCTGAGCAAGTGAGCATAAAAAAAAATCTAAAAATTATCATACTCAAGAGGGTGATGTGAAAATCGTCCAGTCTCACTCGCAAACATAAATGACCAGGTAGCAAATCACGTTAAATTACAAACTACCACTTGAACCCACCCCTTCTCGTGAGTCGCGTCCATCGAGTTGCCATTTTTGAGCCACTAGGACTCTTCGGATTCTGGTTTTGCTTTGATTCTCAAACTTATTTCAATAGGTAACCCCCCCCCACACACACACACACACAAAAATTGCTCTCTAAATGTCAACCTAATGATGTGCTCATGAAAAATTAGGCAGAGGTTTTATTCCTAAAAAGGTATGTATTTTTGTAAATCACTGTAACATTCTTTGGCGTTTAAATATTAAAATTGTACATAAATATAAGAGTTGGTGTGAGGGTGCGGGGGAAGCATAAATAATTATTCATTAGAATGCATTGCACATTAAAGTTAAATAAGTACAAGTGAACTGTAATTAACAAATGTTTTGTTAGATTATGTACAATATAAACATTTAATTAGTTGATTTTTTTCCCCCGGGTACCACTAGAGAGAGTATGCGGGAGAACCAAAAAGCTATACGTGGTCATCTCTGTGTGTGATCAATGACCATCTGTTCATGTATATTGAGTATCTTGTGACTGTTTGAGACGGAGAAGCGCCACGGAGAGGGAGGGGTCTTGGGGGCAGCAGAGGGAGGAAGAGCAGAGGGAGGAAGAGCAAGAGGGAGGGGCTTTTTGGAATGTTGGGAGTATAATGGCGATTGCAAGTGGGAGGAGCCACACACACAGGGGGAAAAGCCACGGCGTTTGGCCGTCTCTGTCTGTGATGTCCAGAAATTTCTGTAAAATAAAATCCTTCAAAGGAAACCTGATTCACCGATCTCCAGTCTGATTCTGAAAATACGAACACGCGGAAAACATAAGGATCGTTTTCCAACAAATGGTGACCCCGACGTGATGGTTGAAGGTTTTTTTTGACAGACAGGACTTCTGGCGCCAATTTACTTGTACGGTAAGAGGACAATTATCCTCGTAGTGAATTCTTGCCTGTTGTGAACTCTAAAACCTGTTTTCACGTCATATAAATTTTGACTAAATTGTACATGAGATCTGAGTGAACAAGTATTAGTAAAGTTTAAAATACAAGTTTTTCATTCGTTCCGTTGCGGAATTTTGAAGGCACGAAGTCCTTGATTTTGATCATTTTTTTATGGTTTTCACTGACATGATAAAACCAGTGTCAGGATACAGATATTTGCTGGTAATAGTGGGTTCCTTTTCAGGATGGCTGGAGGCATATTCATGCAAATCTAAAACAGTAAATATCGTGGTAAAACATTTGATTAATCATTACATACCATCATATGGGTTTCCTAGAAAAAATTTGATCAGACAATGGAACCCATTTCAAAATCAAACATTTACAAGCTGTAGAAAAGGCATTCGGATTAAAACACATTTGGTTCAGTGTATTATCCCCAATCCCTTAGGACATATTAAAGAAAAATAGAAATATTAGAGAAAATTGGCTAAAGCATTGGCCTCATCAAATTTGAATTGGCTACAAGCTCTTCCTGTTGCATTAATGAATGTGCGAATGTCATTAACCTCAGCCAAAGGCTGGATTCTGTTTGAATGTCACAACAAACAGACCTTTTTTCGGATCCAACAGCACGTTCCAGGACCTACAGAACTTAAACAACTAACATTTACTAACTCCCAACTAACAAAAAAACAACAAAATAAATAATTGTGAATATGTATGTTTAAAAGTGACTAAACGAAAATGTTCTGCACCCAGGTGGACTGGACCCCACAAGGTGACGGAGAGGACATCTTGTGCAGTTTGCCCGCACAGAGGAGGGGACACGTGGTTCCACATCTCGTCTACACGGCCCGCCGGATCCGCCTCAGGCTCAGCAATCCCACCATCCGATGATCACCTGATGACAACCCAAACAGAAAACCACGTCTACTGATCCAGTGTCCAGCTGCCCCTATTGAGGGCATCATTCCACAAAGATTGAGTCACATTTGCCGGCAGAATAATCCCGGTGATTAATCCTAGGACCTCGTGCAATCGATCCAGGGGTCCTACAAGAAGCTGACAACGCCCTTTTTCATTTGACAAAGAACATCATCTCAAGATGGCTTCAAAGTGGAAATGCATCTCCATCTGCTGCTGCAACGCGACACTCTTTCTTGAACATAACCACAACACATCGTGTTAAGCCTCACATATGCTTATTCCACTGAAAAATCTTTTAATGAATCAAATTGTTCTTTAATGCCACATAACTGCTGAACAACCTCCTCTCACTGCTAAAGGGATGTTTCATTGTTGCGTGCTTCTGCTTCTTATTCTAATGATAATGTCCAATCTCCCCACACAACCCTTGCTTAATGTTGCGCCAGCCGTTTGCGATGATGAAGATCCCGCTGGAATTTTTCTCTGAAATGTTTATCTTGTGTGTTGGACTCTTTCGAGTCCAAAAGAAGGATTGAAGTGAATCTTCTGTTTCAATTTAATTATAACTGTTTTAACTTACTCAGCAAAGATTGATAAGTATAATATGACTCAACGTTTGAAGATTCTTCCTGCCTCTTATCTCACGTAATCAACCAGCTGCAGGGGGAGGGGGGCATGTCGTGTCTGGCTTGCTGTTTACATATCAATGACCATCTGTTCATGTGTATTGAGTATCTCGTGACTGTTTGAGACGGAGAGGCGCCACGGAGAGGGAGGGGACTTGGGGGCAGCAGAGGGTGGAAGAGCAGAGGGAGGAAGAGCAAGAGGGAGGGTCTTTTTGGAATGTTGGGAGTGTAATGGCGATTGCAAGTGGGAGGAGCCACACACACAGGGGGAAAAGCCACGGCGTTTGGCCGTCTCTGTCTGTGATGTCCAGAAATTTCTGTAAAATAAAATCCTTCGAAGGAAACCTGATTCACCGATCTCCAGTCTGATTCTGAAAATACGAACACGCGGAAAACATAAGGATCGTTTTTCAACAGTGGCCAAAAGTTCATACCTGAAATGTCTAAATAAGTGGTTCTTAACCATGCAGCCATGCCGTCCGCATGCCGACTTTGGGCTTCGAGCACCAACTAGTGGGCTGCATAAAATAATTTCAAAGCTTATGTTATTTATTCAATGCATTGGAGCTGTTACAATTGTCAATGAGTTGCTCAGTTACAATAGAGCTTTCTGCCACTTGGCGGCAATAAGGCGAATGTCAATTATTGACCTGTGCACAATAAGTAGAAAAGGAAACTGAACAGCGAAATTCATGACTAAGTATATATATAAAAATAAAACTATGTTGATTTTACACAGATTTATTTGTTCAACACACTGAACATTAAACATACAAATAAATAAATAACAAAAACAAGTAAATTATGCCTTTTCATGGACTAACATAGCATTAACATAGATTGCGACACAGTTGTTTGTTGATTTTTTTTTTAACTACTGAAAGTCTATAATAATAAAGTTAGGTTTGTGTGAATTCCACATGTGTAAGCTCTAAGATGTTTTTGGAATTATGTTTTTATCTGCTTCAGGAGCTGAGATATCAATTATTTAGTAGGCATTGACAATATTGTTGAATATCCAGGATTCGGGGGGCTGGGGGGTAGGACTGCCGGCTGTAACTTAAATTTCAACAGGTAAGTTGATTCAAAATTAGATGTGGTGGAAACTCAACTCAGACCTAGTTCACATGACATGCAAATTGAGGGAGTGGTTAATTAATTGAATTTTCTGTTGCTCAAATGGAAGTCAAATGGATAGTGCGTGAGAGCTGACTTAAGGTAAAGACAACCCAACCAAAAATTGTATGCATACCAGTGGGAAAATGTCTTCCACAAGCCCGATTACAGAGGTTTGGTTCCAAATCTGTCCCTTTTGAACAGAGGTCAACAACCTTTCATCATCATAGAGCCATTTTGAATGTCTCTCAGAGAAAATAACGCTGGAGGCCACAAAACCCTTTTGACCATTAAAGTGAGGGTAAAACTACATTTATTGTTTGGTTTTATTTGTACCTAATTAGTAATAAATAAATAAATAAATAAATAATAATAATAATAGGGGTATGAATTGCCTACTAACTTGTGATTCAATTCGTATCACGATTCATAAGTACCGATTAGATACCGATTAATCCTGATACGAATCTATAAATTTATTATTGCGATTGTTTTTTTTTAACTCAAATTTAGAAAATAATAATCAATAAACTTGTACATGTACACTGAAAGATTTGTATGGAAATGTATTTGTTTATCAGAAAATTCAGGCTTATAACTGAGCCACTGCATTTAACAAAAAGATTGCAGTCTGTTTCATGTTTGAACCGCACTGAAATAAAAATATTAAGGCTTAATGTTCCATTAATATAACATTCTTCCATGCTTAATGTGTGAATCCTAACCCTAAGTAAGACGTTTTGTTGAATATTTTCTTAAAAATCGATTCGGCCGCATATCAAATCGATTCAAGAATTGCGCGCTGTAATATCGCGATATATTGCCGAATCGATTTTTTCTAACACCCCTAAGTAATAATAATAATAAATTGTAATGTTGCATTCATTTATGAAATCAATGAACTGTTACAGAGAACACGTTTTATTTCTGCATTTCACTTAACAATATAAAATGTATATTTGCAAAATAATAGTTAATTAAAATATTTATTTGACCTGGTTAATGGGATTTTTGGCAACATGGCAAGTTTATGCCAGTGTTTTCGGGTCAACTCATTCTCGCTTATATGCGTTCTTGCACCCAGTACCCTGCACTGTTAACTCGAATAAGTTAGCAGAACTAAAAAAAAAAGTGAGGCCTCACTTTTTTTTAGCTGATCAACTCAAAAGTTAAAGTTTTGCAGAACTTGAATGGTTTGATTACACCAAGTTAATTTTTTTTGATACATGGTTACTCAGAAGCTTTCTGTTACAGCAACTCCATTATTCTCACTTACTAACTTATAAATGTTATAAAACCACTGGATTAAGTTAACAGAAGTCCAAACCATAAGTACACTGAGTGTCCTCACGAGAATCCCGGGAATGCTGGAGCCTATCCCAGGGCTGTCTTCAGGAAGTAGGTGGTGTACAACTTGAACTGGTTGCCAGCCAATCGCAGGGCACACACAGACAATCTAGGGACAATTCAGTGTTCAATTAACATACCATGCATATTTTTTAGAATGTGGGAGGAAACTGGAGTACCCGGATAAAACCCACGGACAAACGCAGAGAACATGCAACCTTCAGCCAGGAAGGCCAGAGGGCCGGATTGGATCTCACAACCTCTGGACTAGGAGGCAGACATGTTAACCAGTTGGCCACCATGCCGCCTGCTATGAGCATATGTTTATAATTTAACATAAATTACTATTCATTTATTTAAACCAGATAGGAAACGGAGAACAAATTATCATATACAATGTCAACTAAAGGGCTAAAATAAAATTACAAATTAATAAGTAAAATCAATTATGAAACATCAGCTAATTTATGTTTTTAAGCTACCCAAAAACTAGTATAGTTCAATTTAATCAAAACTTTTTTAGTACAAAATAGTCATAAAAGCATACAAAGTTACACCAATTTAAAAAAGTTAAGTTAGTAGTAGATTTCATAAATCTTTTGAGTATTATGTACTTAATCTATTTGATTATTTTAAACGCTCGGGTTTACAGTGTGGTACATGTTGTTTACAAACATTATAAAAAGGTCTCCATCATTAAATTATACATTAAATGTTCACACAATGACCGGTTCTAGTTCTACCGCACGCATGATCCAACTGGTACGGGAACGGTAGAGTCAGGTCCAACCTGTTTATATGAGGTAAGACACAAATACGTTCGATGTTCTTGAAACAACTTCGCAGTGCATGGTACAAGTTGTTGCTAAGCAGGTTTACCAAGAGCACGGGCCAACAAATTTGCCTCTACTGTTCAACAGTGCAGCACGGTGGTTTACTGGTTAGCACGTCCGCCTCCCAGTGCTTAGGACGTGAGATCAAGTCCGGGCTTCGGCCTACCTGGGTGGAGTTTGCATGTTCTCCCCGTGCTTGCGTGGGTTTTCATGGCATACTCCGGTTTCCTCCCACATTCCAAAGACATGCATGGCAGGTTTATTGAACACTCCAAATTGTCCCTAGGTGTGATTGTGAGTATGGTTGTTTGTCTCTGTGTGCCCTGCGATTGGCTGGCAACCAGTTCAGGATGTACCCCACCTACTGCCCGAAGCCAGCTGAGATAGGCTCCAGCACCCCCGCGACCCTTGTTAGGAAAAAGCGTCCAAGAAAATGGATGGATGGATGTTCAACAGTGCCGAAATGCGCATTTCTTGGATTTAAATGACACACTCTGTACAAATGTCACTTTATTGTTTTCATTGATTTTTACATGATTTACAAGGACAATGTATATTGTGATAATAAAATAAAATATACAATGTAAAAAAAATCTAAAACTTAAAACAACTAAGAAGTTTAAATGAAATGAAAATCATTCATAAAAATATTAATGTCTGGGAAGTAAAAAAAGCAGAAGAAAAGTAGCATCAGCTCAGATATCGATCATTACGAACATGACAAGAAGCACCTGCAGGGAAAATATATGGCACCTTGATTGACAGTCAGCGGACAAACAGTTCATCAATATATCAATCCATCAGTCAGACTGGAAAGTCATTTGCAGAGTTGACATCAGACCAGAAAGGTGATGGAATCAAGAAAAGTTGGGGAGTTGTTAAAAAGTACAAGTGCCAGGGAAAATACAGATTCAAATCCATTCTAACAACCAACTCAACATAAGGGTGTAACCATTATAACATAGGAGAAGAAGTTTGTGAACAGGTATGTGACAGTTAACTTGAGACACATCCGATCGTAGGACATTTCTGTGCACACAAATGTCTTTAAAGAGTCCAAAAGCTTGTTTGTGGATCAAAGCTGAGTATGCTATTGGCTGAAACAGAAGAAGAGCGTCAAAATAACCTAATGTGACACGTGAACCAAGTCTGTTCTGAACAAGAATTCTCCTTTGAAAAACAAACGATGGCTATATTAACGTGAAAAATCAATTATTCTAAGTTGCTCTCCTATTTTTCTCTCTAAATGTCTGCATTTGCGAGAGGCTTCAAATGACAAAATTATGTCAGCAGTCACATTCACATAAATATAGCACCCGTGCATGTTGTGCAAAAAGCCGGCAGAAAACCCGGTCACGGAAATATAGCCACTGAAATGTAAGAAAGTTTGCATGCATTTATGAACTTGGGAAATCCTCCATCCTGCCGAGCCTGAGAGACAAGACTCGTATTGGGCCCAGCACAGAAATCTAACAAAATCATCATGCTATGAAATATATTCTTTACAGGTGTTATTATATATATATATATATATATATATATATATATATATATATATATACAGTATATAAAAAGTCAATCTTTCTGTTCCCATATTTTGATTTGACATTCTTTGGCGACATGCACCACCAGCCAGCAGCCGAGCATTATTCTTGCCACATATGGGAGCAAATTACGATTCACAAATACACAACTGAGGTCCATACTAGGGGGTCTAAAGTGCATCGTGTGCCATTCGTTTCTTCACAGAGTCGTTCATGGGAAGCATCTAACGGGGCAGAGGCTGCTCTCTCAGCTCGGGCATTCAAAGTCATTTGGACGGATGGAAGTAAAAGATGGAGGGCGAAGAGGTGAGACACATCCTGTGTAGTCTTCCATCATTTGCACATACAGCATGAGGCACTCTTTTGAAGTGCCTCTGTGAGTTGATGCCAAACAGGACACATCTTCAGATCGTCATCACAAAACATTTGCAACTATTTGGATTCTATTGCTCATATTCAGACTTGATTGTACAGTTATCCCTTTCATCATCTGAGTGGTGAGCGTAAATGAGTTGTTTTTACAGAGAGGATTCACATCAATACAAATGGAACGAAAACCAAGGAAATATGCAGCCAAGTGATTCCAGGTGCTTTTTTTCTGCATTCTAATTTTTCAATTATGAAATTGAGTACTTTGAAAAAGTAAACGTGTGTATGTTGCCTGACAGACATTGTGCTGGCCTAGCATCTCACAGAGGCGCTTATTCGCTACAGCTAAGCCACACGAGCAAATGGTGTGGTTGCTCCATCCACCGCCACACCGCGTCAACCTTGACACATGCAGCATCTTTTTCCATATCTGATTTTCTTTAACACGCCATTTTTGTAACATATAATCAACAACGATTTGACAATATCCTGCAAAACATGTCAAAGAAAAAGAGCAAATGTTTAAAGTTGGATCTAATGTGGTGGTGGTGATACAAAGTACCCAGCAGAGGCGGCAGTTTGAAACATTTTCATCCACTGCATGATGTCACCACTGATTTGCTACCAATTCTGCTGTCTGTGGAATATTTTAATGCCCTCACTCGACATGTCTATTATACGTGAAAATGGACTCCAACTTTTATATTACGTCTGAGCACACCAGTCCCAAAGCAAAGTCCTCATGGTTATATATTTACGTATTTAATCTTCTCTTAAATCTGCGCACTTTCCTTTCGGCTGTGCTGTTCTACGTCCCAATTCTTTTAACGGGAGCAAAAACAATGCAAAATATGATTTGGATCAAATGTCAAGTTGAACGGGGATATCTCATCACCACCAGTCTGTTAACAGCTTACTGTACATCAGTGATGCATTTGTACCACCAGGGAACTTGAAATGACGTGCGTGTGTTTGTGTGAATCCACTTTCTCACAGAGTTCAATGTCAGTGATGGTGAAACTGTGCACTTGTGCAGGAAACGCAGTTAGCCAGTAATGACTGTGTATGTGAACGTGTGCATGTTCCAACCCAGAGAGGCACAACAGCAACAGTTTGCAGTTCCTACAAGAGGCGAGTGACCTCTGCCACTCCTGCCTAGTCTCTTTTCTTCTCGTCCTCCGTGCGGTTCAACTGATCGAGTTTGTGGACGTCGTCCGCATCTAGACGAAAGCCTTGATCTTGTTGCTGTTTTCCAGCTTGACGAAAATCTTTGGGTCGTCATCGCGCTCGTCTCTGAGGCGCTGAAGGTGTCGGCTGTGACACAGCAGGTAGAAGGGCAGGCAAAATCCCAGCATGCTCAGCACCAAGAGGCCCACGTTCAGCTGAAGACAACATCAAGTTGTCACACGTGCCATGGATTATAAAACTAAAATCAACCACCCACTCTAGTGATCATCCTATACTGTATTTGTCTATGGGTTTTCTTACCCATAAGGGGTCTCCCTGCAGCGGTCCCACCATGGCCATGAATAGAGGCTGCTGGAGCAGGGCGAACAGAGCGCTGATCAGAGACTGCATGCCTGTCAGGCTGCCGAATTGAGAGGATGGGTACCTGCGGGGAAACGACAACATCATGGTTAGTAGGGTGTTCGATAGGGGTGAGAAGTTTGGGAACGATGATCTTTTTATTTTATTTTATTTTATGCATTGATCGTAGTATTAAAAAGATTGCGAATGGATTCAGCGGTATTAAAAATTGATTTTTAAAGTTTAAATAAAAAAACTAAAAGCCACTGTTGTCTGCTGCCTATTGCACTTACACAAGTATTAAAACACATGTGACGCTAATAAATCAGATTGATAAGTTTAAATATGTTTTTGGAAATGTACTGTTACAGTAATGGAGCCACAACACTGACAATGAGATGTGGTATTGAAAAAAAAATGTCATTGTGGAAAAACCTGCTTTGACATTAAAACAAGTATTGGCATTGTAAAAAGTTGTCTTGAAAAATAAAATACAGACATTAAAAAAACGCAATTTTCTTTAAGCATCATTTTTGTATTATCATGTCTTTTTCAATGCCAATCTGCAGATTTTTTTTACAGTCTCGATTTTTTTCAAGTGTCACGGGTTTTCAGCTTCAATCTCTGGTTTTCAGTTTTAGCTCTCTTTTGTTCAGTTTCAACTATTTGACAGTGTTTTAACGTGGAGGGCGGGGTTGGGGGCGGGGCTTTGAACGCCTTCCAGCTTTTGACCACATATATATAACCTTGTAAGCCACAAGGTTATATATCATGTTACTTGCCACAAGGTTATATGTGGTTATATATGTTACATGTGGCGTTAAAACCACCATGTGTGAAATTACTTTATGCATCATGTCATGCTAATTTAGCTAACGTGCTAACTGGTTTACTACAGAAACATTAACACTGACGCCACAAGGTTTTATGTAGAAAAAACACAGCTTTACAGGCGGTTAAAGAGTTCCTGGTGAACTTGTATCCATGAGTCTCTGACTATCTGCCACAGGGAATTCAGGTATTGCCTTTAGCCGACAGAGGGCGCGCTCTCCTCTCCTAAAAAGCTTCTTTCTTTTTTTTCAATACCAAATCAAAAATGACTGAGGCAATAATTTTAAGAGGATGACGTTATAGTATAACAGACCGTATCATAAACTTACACAGCAGCGTAAAGGCCTCCAACAGCAGAGTGGATGAAGCCCCTCACGATTGTATGCAGGACGAATGACAAAATCTGAAGAAAAGAAAAAAAAACATGTTCTATTAACGAGCAGGTTAGTGGTTGCAATAGTTTGCACGAAGGAACAGACTAGTGTTAATTTCATCAACAAAAATAATTTCGTCAACTCACATTTTTCACTGACTAAAACTAGACTAGTAAAGCCCTCCTTAATAAACAATAACTGGGACTAAATCAGTATGCATTTTTGTCGACTAATGAAGAAGAGACGAAAATGTACTTCACTTCATAAAAACTGGACTACAATCTATGGACATTTTAGTTCTTGGACAAAAATGATATGACTTTGTAAAATCTTGGCTCTGCTAATGTGTCACTGTGACACTGTCATGTGACACACAACCCTTTTAAATCTGCAGCTAGGAAGTGCAACACGCACAAACACATGGCACAGACAGGAGGTGGATTTACCGTGAAAGGTTAAAAGACTAAAATGTTGTCCCTTTTTGTTGACTAAAACTAGATTAATAAAATTTTCCTTAGACTAAAAAAAAGACTAAAATGCTGGATTTATAGTCGACTAAAAATGGACTTGATAAAAATGGGATGAAGTTGAATTACTATGATAAAAACTACCAAACCAGATTGAAAGTGGACTAAAACTAAGACTAAATTTAAAATTGGCAGATAAAAGTAACGCTAGAACAGACACCCATTTTCAAGAAATGGGGATTCCATCAAATCTGAAAAATATGCTTCAATGTGCATTTGATCCACTAGATGTCGCTAAATAACTATGAAAGTCCATCTCTTCGTTTCAACACAACATGTAAGGACATACTGTACCCATATGGAACAAAGGATTGGATAGCATCTGGAAAACAGGGGGAAAAAATGGAAAGACATCTGGAAGCCCTTTGTGACGCCTTTTCAGAAAACCAATTCTGTTTGTGTATGCGTATGCGTATTGAAAGAGGATATAATTCTTTGTCCTCTTTGCGTGTTCCAAAACTTGAAGACAGATTTAATGTAAGAAAAAACACCTTTGCAAAAATGATTTTAATCTAACAGAGATCTCTGGACATCATGACATGCTCCAAACATCACATAACAGGTGGAATTTCAGAGTGCCGAATGTGTCTCTTCCGCGTGTAAAATGGCTTCTTATAGTTAAAACCGACCGCCTCTCTTTCATTTGTAGACAAAACATACTCTCTGGGTACTTTTCCATGAGCGATGGCGAAAACAGAGTCAGGGGTGGGTGGGTGTTCGAGACAGATTCTGTTCAAGGACTAAATGTGTTTTCGCACAAAACGCTGAGAAGGAATTTTTTTAGACTAAATAATATGTCCCAGCTTAAGGTCAAATTATACTGAGATCAACACCACCTGCTATCCATGTCCACAAAACATTTCGACAAGGTTAATATAAAGAATTAAAATGTTAACAATGTATAACAATGGTTAATATATGAAATGAAGTATTAAAAATGTTAATAATATCTAACAGTCCGCCCTTTGGGCTTATTTAAATAAAGCCCAATAACTAAATATTTAAACATTTTTACACAAAGATTCCAGCAGGATTTGCATCATCGCAATGGCAGGTGCAACATAAAAAAGAAAAAATGAAAACATTCTTTTTAGCAGGAGAGGAGGTCAGTCATGTCAAAACAGTGTGATTCATTAAAAGATTGTTTCAGTAAAATAAGCATATCATATATGAAAACAATGTGTTGTGATTATGTTCAAAATTGTAGTGGGGGATCCCAGAAATAGCAAATTGGCATGACAGTCAGTTTGAGAAAGAGTGTCATTATGTACGTGCAATTGGAGACGCGATTGAAGACTTGTTGTCATTTGGGCTAGGGAAGTTTTTGTTGACGTTTGTCAGTTCCATTTTCGTTCTTGCGTTTGTTTGTTTTTTTCTTTTCAAACAGAGTCCTTCAGCTCTGCGATTGGCTGGCAACCTGTTCAGGTTGCACCCCGCCTACTGCCCGAAGCCAGTTGGGATAGGCTCCAGTACCCTCACAATCCTTGTGAGGACAAGCGGTCAAGGGAATGGATGGATGGATGGATGGATCCTTCAGCTCTTTTAGAACCCACATCAACTGCCAGAGACGCAGGGGTTTATCACCGGGCCCAAGGTGTGACTCATTCTTTGTGGAACGCCCCGGAAAAGGGATACGTTCCTCCTATCTCCAGTGAGGGATGTCCTCAGCTCGTCTGGTGGAAACTGGAAGCACTTGAATGGTTTCTCAGTTGGTATGTCTGGTGGCACGCTCCTGAAGGTGGGGGTTGAGTAGAAGGCGGACCCCCGGCCGGTCTGATAGGCAAGATGTGGAACCAGGTGCCCCGTGGACTGGACCATATTGACCTTTTCATCACCTCATCTGGATGCAGAACATTTTCATTAGTCACTAATAAACATTTATTCACATCCCTTCTTTTTGAAAGAGCATCTGGTAGTGTTATTAGTTTGGAGTTAGTAAATGTTAGTAAAGTTCTGTAGGCCTGTCCTGTGGGAAAAAATTCTGTTTGTTGTGACATTCAATTAGGATCCAGCCTTTGGCTGACTTTAATGACCTAAGCACATTCATAAATGCAAAAATGAAAATCTTAGCCAGTTCAAATCTGACGAGGCCAATTTTGTTTACAGAATATAATGATTATTGAAATATTTTATTATAATATTTACTGTTATAGATATGGCATGAATGTGCTTCCAGCCATTAAATAAATGCAACTTTCGTCAACAAATAAAAACAAAAAATAACATCTAACCACAGGGAAAAATAGAAATGGAACATATTCACCTTATTTTCGCCGTTTCTGCCAAAACTTACTCCTTCTCCATGGTCAAGGAAATCCCCAATTGTCCTCCTGTAAAATTCATTCTCACGGACTATCTATAATTATCACATTAAGACTAACTTTTAGTTTTATATTTATTTAATTCAACATGGACTGTTTGTGTCCTTCGCGACGATATACCCAGACCAACCAATAATTCCCCCATCTGAAAAAGATCGCTTTAGAGAATTTTTCAGACTCTAATAATATACAAGTTCTGCAGTAAATAAATTTTGCTTGCTTTTTGTTTAAAAAGAGGGGAAAATTTTACATTTAACCAGTAAATTCGACAATGCGCCCCAAGCAATTTATTTAAATTTCAAAAGAAAATTTGGAAAATATTAAAAGACTAAATTCAATAAGCGTAAAATATAATAATTAAGATTGAAATAAATTTTATCTTATCTTTATTCACATTAGCTGTTTTCAATTTCTGAAACCACACGAAATTTACCTGAATTATCTTTTGTACTATAAAAATATTGTAGCTTAAGCCAATGAATTTTACAAAGAATCTCAGTTTTCAGCCAATCCATCAATTATTATTAATACATAAAGTTGCCCTTAATTTTAATATTTTACCATTAAGCTTGCTAGTCCCCCTTTTGTTGATGTTTGTCCAAAAAACTGACTGTTTTAAAATAGACAGAGATAAACAAATCAGATCAAATCAAAATAAACATCAAAAGTTTTAAAATATAATAAATCTGTGTGTATAGAGTGTTGTCAATCAGTTTGTTATATTTACGAAATGTTTTACTGTAAATGTTATCACCTTATATCTGTCAAAAATATATAGAGTGCAGTGTAAACAGTCAGTATCACATCATATGGTCTGGTATCACTAACTCAAAGAAACATTGTTGGTGGGGGCTGAGTCACCAGCGTAGTGGAGCAGTTTTTTCACAGGACAGTTCGGGATGCAGGAATGCTTTAAGGAAGCTTGTGCAGAGCATTGTGTGCATTGGAGCAGTTTTTCATTTAAGACTTTTGCATGTGAGTTCAGGGTGCAGTCATTGTGGAAACTTTCCACCAGGT
The DNA here is from genome assembly GCF_051991255.1 of Vanacampus margaritifer. Lineage (NCBI taxonomy): Eukaryota > Metazoa > Chordata > Actinopteri > Syngnathiformes > Syngnathidae > Vanacampus > Vanacampus margaritifer. Next base: position 9,365,445 of record NC_135436.1, on the reverse strand, counting down.
GGCGCCAGGAACCTCTGCTGTCCATCAGTTGGTGGCAGGCACAGCAGGTGGAGTGCTGATCAGGGGATGGCCGCATCACGTCCCTCTGCAGGTGGTAGCATTTGCGGTTTCTTTGTTGGTGGGGGTTTTGTTTTAATGACATCTGTGTCCCGCTTGTATCGGTCCAGTTGACCTTGTTTTGAAATAATGACCCCGACAAATGACCCTCACTCGACTGAAAACATTAAAATCTGCCCCAACAGTATTAGGTTATAACATGTCAGTAAATAGTCAAAAAAAACAAAATCTTCCTTTATTTCAAAAAATTCAAAAATGATTTTTTTTTTTTAATTTAAAAAAATATATATATATTAAAACAATAAAAGTTTATAATTAAATAATTGCTAATTATATTTCAATATTTGTTATGGTTTACAATATTTAATTTAATATGTTTTGCATACCTTCATAAATAATACTTAAGATAAGAAAGGATAGCTTTGCTCTAAAAATTTACGGATATAATACAGAGTCAATTAACCAGTGTGTAGTTTTCAATTAATATTTCTCAATGGAGGCCGCAGCCCGCCTAGTCAGTTTTTGGTCAAACATCAAAGCAGAAATGATTTTTTAATTACATAGCACCTCAAATTATGTCAAAATGTGATTCTTCCAGATGGCTTCCCCCATGGAATCCAGTCTTCCATTCCAGGACTCACAAGGCCTGCTCCAAACTCTGAAATGGGACTTCAAATGTCGAATTAAAAGGTTAAATATATTCAGGAGAGATTAAAATTATTCTTCTACTTATAAACATGGGAAAAGCCCCTTTTTTAAATTATAATATATTACTTCACCCCCCGGACCGGAATATGGCATTTGTTGGGAATTGGAATTCTCTCTTTAATGGGTGTGGCTCCTGATTCTGAAAAGATATTCAAAATTAAATAATGTTCTCACGCACAAGAATAATTATAAGGGAAAGAAAATCATCTTATAACAAAATATTCCACATTAGTTGCTATCCAAATTATTTGTTTTTTAGTTATTATTATTATTATTATTATTAATAAAATGTGGAGAGTAGAGACTAAATTATTTCATCTAAAAATAATCCAAAAAAGTTAAATATATATTTTCTCATTAAACTTCAAAAGCAAATTTAATTAACGCACATACAAAAGCAACAATGACACATTTAACAACTTGTCTTTTATAGAAAAAATTATATTCTCTATTTGTAAAGGTTTTAAGGCTGTTATCAATTTTAATTTGGAAAAAGGGTGACATCTGGCGGTCAGCTAGAGTCATAGCAATTATAAAATATTCACACCTTTATTGCAAACTTACTCTGTCTGGCTTCTGAATACCATTCAATACATCCTATCTTATCTGTTCTCCTCCATTTTATGTGTTGTTATTTGTTCAATTTGTATTATGTCGCTATATTATCGCATGTGCTGTGATGCCAGATCATCAACATTAATCGTTTGGAGATGTTATTAGTAATATTACCGTCCAATTAATGTATCCCGTTCAGCGTTTATTAAACGGTTTCATTTATTTTATTACGTAAATTTGTATTATACAGCTGTTTTATTTGCAAAGCAACATTTCAGCATTAATCATTATTTAATACACTTTCCTTAAAGCTATGTCCGGGACTTTCCTCTATATAAAATACACACAGCTCCAACACTCCTCCACTCAGCGGCCGGCACTCACGCACATTCACGCCAAACCGCCGCCCCCAAAACCACCGAACAAATGACACATCTCATTAGAATAAACTAACCTTTTCCACAATAAATTCAAGTTCCGTCGTTCAATATTAAATACATTTTATATCATTATTCGACGGTCGATTATATAACCTAGAAGCTTTAGTTATGTCTAGCGGAAAATCATTTAGTCCTTCAGAATAAAAGCGCACCGTAGCCCCAACATTATTACTTTATTAAAGTTATATAAATGGTTATAACTTCACAAAAAGCTAGTATTCTAGCATTATTCATCATCTTATCCAAAAATACACGATTATGTCTCGCTTTTGTTCCACTCGAAGAAACCACATATACAACCCGTACTTCACGTCAAACGCCCGGCGGCGCAAGCCTCAACGTCCCCCATCAATAAAATTAATTTACCGTAGATTATAAACTACGATAGCAACTGCGCATGCGCTCTCAAATTTTTCATAGCGTCATCATATTCTCGCTTAACGGAAGCTCATTTGGGTCAAACCATTTTGTTTCGCGTTCAAAAAGAGCGTCCTTAATTTCTATTAATTATTGACTCCCGTATTTTAGAACTTATTATATTATATTATATTATATTATATTATATTATATTATATTGTAGTTAAGTCGTATTAACATTTATAAATGAAGTGACGTCTCACTTATAACAGAATTAGTCAACAACATATCTCATCGCGGTCCCTTTAACGTCTGACTATTCTACCAAATACCAAACATACAAATAACACACAACAAATATCATGATCTCCTCTCAAAATAATAAATACTGCTTTTAAACAATCACGAAGCAGTCTCTCGACTAATATAGCCTGTCTGTTCACAATTATTCGATTCAATTGTGCAGAAACCCCTCGTAACGTTACGTACCAATCTCTGGTAATATATTCTCATCTGCGCATTCATATTTCTGTTGTCTTTCATCTGAACAGATTTGTCTAAGAATATTAATATCCAATTATTCAAAGACCTAGCGATTGATCTCAAAGCGGCGTATCAAATCTGCTTATGTCAATCTGACTTCCATAAGTTGAGCAAATATATCTTGTCTAAGAATATTAATATCCAATTATTCAAAAGACCTAGCGATTGATCTTAAAGCGGCGTATTAAATCCGTTTTATGTCATTCTGACTTCCATAAGTTGAGCAAATATATCTTGTCACAATTACATAACAGCAGCCGTACTCTCTGCAGTGTCTATCCGCTGACTTTCTTTTATTCAAGGATCATTTCTAATTACCCAAGAATCTAACGTTTGTAAAAACAAAATGCTTTTCAAACTGACTTCCTCTCAACTTAAACACATATACATAGACTTTAAATCAATTATCTACGTACCTATCGTTTGTAAAAACAAAATGCTTCTCAAACTGACTTCCTCTCAATTTAAACAACTTAAACAACTTAAACACATATACATAGACTTTAAATCAATTATCTACGTATCTATCGTTTGTAAAAACAAAATTGTAAAAACAAAACTGTAAAAACAAAATGCTTCTCAAACTGACTTCCGAGCGATCGCGTACAATCCAACGTGACAGCATTTTATAAATAATGCTACGTCACCACATGTGTGTATACTTCAAATACCGTGGTAAAATCCGAAATCTGGGACTTCCCGTCCAACCAAACGACTTCAAAATTTATCACTATTTTTCTTACATAAATTCCATCTTCAATATAATTTTGCAAGACGAATTTACTAGCGTTCTCAAACAGACAGAACTCCTAAAACGTGGATAAAGTGTCCACTTACCGTGATTAATGTGGCCGGGAGCTCTATTCGTCTGTGAACGCCCCGCTGCAAAACGTCGCTCTTAGTCGGGGTCACCAATTTGTCTTTGTCCTCTTTGCGTGTTCCAAAACTTGAAGACAGATTTAATGTAAGAAAAAACACCTTTGCAAAAATGATTTTAATCTAACAGAGATCTCTGGACATCATGACATGCTCCAAACATCACATAACAGGTGGAATTTCAGAGTGCCGAATGTGTCTCTTCCGCGTGTAAAATGGCTTCTTATAGTTAAAACCGACCGCCTCTCTTTCATTTGTAGACAAAACATACTCTCTGGGTACTTTTCCATGAGCGATGGCGAAAACAGAGTCAGGGGTGGGTGTGTGTTCGAGACAGATTCTGTTCAAGGACTAAATGTGTTTTCGCACAAAACGCTGAGAAGGAATTTTTTTAGACTAAATAATATGTCCCAGCTTAAGGTCAAATTATACCGAGATCAACACCACCTGCTATCCACGTCCACAAAACATTTCGACAAGGTTAATATAAAGAATTAAAATGTTAACAATGTATAACAATGGTTAATATATGAAATGAAGTATTAAAAATGTTAATAATATCTAACAGTATGTACCTGAAGTGGGAGGCTGGGAATGACGCAAGTGACTCCAAAGCACACCAGGAGTAAATTAGTGAAGATGAAGGCTCGGGTGGAGTTGACAATCTTTTGAATCTTTTTGTCCGGCCAACGAGGCTGGCCAGGCTCCCTGATAGTCAAGAATTAAGCAAGTTAGATTTTTTGGGTTCACTTTGTTGTGTCATATCAAGTCAGAAGATTCATTAAATGTTGAAAATATCCCAGAATATGATTTATATTTGTTTTCTTTGGCTACAGAAGGTGCCAGCTCGATATGTCTTGATTACATCTCACCTCGCCGTACACTTGTCATTTTCATCCTCACATTCTTTCAGTCGCCAGTCCATGATGTAGCCAATCACAGGGGAGGTTGCCAGACACAATAGTTGTAGTACGCCGAAGATGGACGTGTACGTGCTTACTGAGAGACAGACAACAGTGAAAACTGAATTTATAAATACTTTTTTTTGTTTTTAAAGTAGTGTTGATTTTTATGGCAGACGAGCAGATTGGGTTGACGTCACGTCACAAGCGCTTTTTTAGGTTATGACCACGTTTTGAGTCAGACGTGCTTTCACAACATTGAGACGGCCGGCTGAGGAAGGGAACTGAAAAGCACTGCTGTTTGACTTTGTTCAGACTTGTGACACGCCCACCATGTGTAAACTGACAATTTGTGAGCAACCACCAAAGAGGCGTGATTCTGGGAAGTCGAAGAGTGGCCCTAATTTCCGGATTGTGGAGTTTTAATGAGACATGATCCATGTGGAAAGTATGTCACACTTTTAATTGTGAAATTTATTTGCGCAGTGGATCCCGAAGTTTCACGACTCATTTAATTTGTATTTGCATTTAGAATTTCGGACAAATTACAAAGTGTTTGCCTTACCCTCTTCTTGTTTATTGCAGCTGACCTGCAGGTCGACGGTGGACAGGCACATCTTGCTGGCGTCCTGAGAAGCCAGTTCATTGGACGGCGGCTGCTGCTGCTTAATGAAGTTGCTGACGCTCAGACGGCGCCCCACGGAGGTCACCTGCCGGTAAAACTGCTTCCCTGTGATCTTGTGGTCAAATCCCAGCCAGCTGAACTTGATCTTCACTCTGTGGGAGGGAGAATGTCAAAGTTGTCATTTAAAGGTGGGTTTCCATCCACCTATTTTTATTTGGGTTTTCAAGAATTGCGAAAGAGAAACGGAATGGAAATGCCAGAAATTCGGAAAAAGGCCCAAAATTCGCAAAACTGTTTTTACGCTTTGAGGGGGTGGTTTTTGAAGCGTATTGAAAATGCGCATTTCGGTGATGGAAACAGGTTTTGCGGATAAGCGACTACAAGACTTGCTATATGTCACACGTTTTGACTGATACGTCACACGCACGTTTGTAGTCACAATAAATGGCGGATGATAAAGTAAGATATGTTTAGGGAGATGAAGAAACACGATCTTTTTATAATTAATAAAAAGAAAAAAACATTAATGCAATTTTAGATGTCTTTATTAACATTAGCTCTCAATGTAACGACACACTTCACTTACATGCGGGAGGGACGCCAACAAGACAAACTACTTCCATTCAGTCCGTCAAAACCAACATTCCCACCTGGAACTCCCCATTGTCCCAAGGTTTCGTTACTACAACGTCATCTCGCGGCGCATATTCACAAAAGATGAGCGGATGGAAATGGGCATAAGTCGCCTGTCCGTTTTGCGCATATTCACAAAATTCGCATACAAATTTCGAAACATTTGGATAGAAACCAAACTTGCACTGAGGTGGCATTTTCAGATGTGTGTATGTAAAAGGATTATAATAGCTGCTTTCCAGTAACATGGCAACAAACAGATTTGAATCTAACCAGACACTAGACGGGAGATCATCTAATATAACATCCTTTAGAGGGCCACATATCTGCCTTTGCGTGTGTGTCATGTTTCTTACGTGAAGTCCATGTCCTCTGGGCCAGGGAAAGGTTCCAGAGGCCAGTTGACGAAGCAGTTCAGGAAGACCAGGCAGGCGCAACCAGCCCAAACCAGCAAGATTGAGATAAAGGTAGCACCCAGGTCATAGATCACCTACAGGTAGCGAGACAAACGATGGAGGAGCATTAGTGATTATGATCACATCCCCCAAAAAAGAAGGAAAGAAAAAAAGCACCATCTAATCAGATGTAATGCAAAATCAATTTCCTGATATATTATTTTGATTGATGCTGCAAGAGAGGCATTAAATAATTGTAGACCTAAATCATTACTAGTAGGGATGTTCGGCACCACTTTTTTTTAGACCGATACCGTTACTCAAGGCTTCAGTACTCACCGATACCAAGTGCCGATACCTTTAGTACTTATGATTCATACAATTTCCCCCCAAAAACAATGACATATCTTTTTTAAAAAGACCTATATATCCCAATTATAGCAAATTTCCTTAAAATTATTTGAAATTTATGGCAATTACATTTTTTCAATTTCAAGTCATTTTGCATAAAGCACCCAATAAAAGGAATTAAACAAAATAAATAAATAAAATGAAATTATCCAGTGGCAAGGGGGAAAAAAAGTCCCAATCTAAATATGTGGTTGTACAACTTATTTTTAAGGAATACAGTAAAGTGCAAAGAACTCTATTCAATACAATAGTGTTTCAAGTAATTTTGGAATATCTACCATGTTAAGAATTCCTCAAGCTTTTTAGTGTGTGATGTTTAATATCTTGTTTTGAAATCCATGCTTTTAATTTGGAAGGCTGCTTTATATTTACGTTTCCTGTTTCACGTTCTCCGCTGTTCAGCTCTAAACTAAACTAAGAGTGTAAGAGCCTTTTTTTTAAAAAACTGTTTGCAAAGCATACATTGCAAAATACTGACATTTATCAAGAAATTGTAATATTTAAAATAAAATGATTAAATACAGAGGATAAAGGTTTGAGGTTAAAATATTTATATTATATTTACCTCTATAGCTAATACTTTTAGATACAGATGGAATCTGAAGAGATCATTGGTCAGCCGTCGAGTGAATGCAATCCTAGCTTCAACGTGATGGGCTATTATCACATACAGGCCTATTACACTACAAATAACATCACTGTGTGAAGGCTGTGGCCTTCACACGTTATTCCTTTTTTTCCCATTGTTTGGCATCTATCTACTTCCACATAATTCATCTGATTCTCGACGTTCCAATTTTAACATGTTACAAATATTTAGGCCATTCTTGCTTCCATTTGTCTTATTCCAAACAGCACAGCACGACCTAAGCAAGAAATAAGAGTCATGCTAGTCAAGAAATCACTTTCCTGGTTTCATAATTTTGCTTTGAAAGAAACCGCAATATTAGCATAGTACGAATTCAGAACAAATTGCGTGGCTATGTAAAAGCAGCCTGGAATGGAGTATTTGTCAATACGAATAATAAAATTATTTCAGTAATAATGGATGACATCCTTTTTATTTTTAAATATATTTACAGAGTGAGTCATACTAGTGTATAAAAAACAAAAAAGGACAAACTATATACAATGTTTTGAGTGTTTTGGCACACACAATAATTATAACAAAGCATTTACGAATACAAATAGATCACAAAATTGTAGATTTAAAATCACTGTCATTGTAATTACCTTTAATATTAAACATGGAAAATGCAATATAAAAATTATGAGGCACAATGCATATTAATGGACAATTGCCGGTAAACATGCCAGATTATAGCTGTCATAGTTTAAATCTGCAGCCCCTTGTCAGGTTGATGTAACATTTTATATACAAAATCAATTTCAAAATAGGGTAAGTCAGACACATACAATACAGGTACACAGATCATTCGTTCATTCAGCGGTAGACATGATCTTTGCACCATCATTCATCTCTGCTATTCTCGCCAGCACACTTGTGCCTCTTAGCTTTAGCCTTACTTGGGAAACTTTGACAACAAACGGCACAGGTAGAAAGTTTCTCTCCAGTGTGGGTTCTTGTGTGTCTTTTTAAGTGTCCCTTCCGAGCAAATTTTTTACCACAAACTGAACAGGCAAAAGGCTTCTCTCCAGTGTGGGTTCTTGTGTGTATTTTTAAGCTTCCCTTCACAGCAAAATTTTGACCACAAACTGAGCAGGCAAAAGGCTTTTCTCCAGTGTGGGTTCTTGTGTGTATTTTTAAGTGTCCCTTCTGAGCAAATTTTTGACCACAAACTGAGCAGGCAAAAGGCTTCTGCCTTTTCTCCTCAGTGTGGATTCTCATGTGGCTTGCTAAGTTTCCCTTCTGAGTAATTTTTTTACCACAAACTGAACAGGCAAAAGGCTTCTCTCCAGTGTGGGTTCTTATGTGTCTTTTTAAGGTTCCCTTCTCAGAAAATTTTTTACCACAAACTGAGCAGGCAAAAGGCTTCTCCCTGGTGTGGATTCTCATGTGGCTTGCTAAGTTTTGCTTCTGAACAAAATTTTGACCACAAACTGAGCAGGCAAAAAGATTCTCTCCAGTGTGGGTTTTCATGTGGCTTGCTAAGTATCCCTTCACAGAAAATTTTTGACCACAAACTGAGCAGGCAAAAGGCTTCTCTCCAGTGTGAATTCTTGTGTGTCTTTTTAAGTGTTCCTTCAGAGCAAAATTCCGACCACAAACTAAGCAGGTAAAAGGTTTCTCTCCAGTGTGGGTTCTTGTGTGTATTTTTAAGTGTCGCTTCTGACCAAAATTCTGACCACAAACTAAGCAGGTAAAAGGCTTCTCTCCAGTGTGGGTTCTTGTGTGTATTTTTAACATTTCCCTGTAAACAAATTTTTGACCACAAACTGAGCAAGCAAAAGGCTTCTCTCCAGTGTGGGTTCTTGTATGTATTATTAAGGTTCCCTTTCGAGCAAAAAATTGACCACAAACTGAGCAGGTAAAAGGCTTCTCTCCAGTGTGGGTTATTGTGTGTTTTTTTAAATATCCCTTTAGAGCAAATTTTTTACCACAAACTGAACATGCAAAAGGTTTGTCACCAGTGTGGCTGATCATATGTCTTCTCAATAGAGACTGGCTGCCAAAAGTTTGACCACACTGACAGCATTTCCACCTTGTGCTGGCAGCATGACATGTCACATCACTGTCAGACTGTTCATAGTCATCGGTTTGAGGAGAGTGTAACGTGTCTTCACCATCTGATATTCGAGCTAACATGCTGTCCGCTGGTGATCCTCCACGGTGGTCCTCGTCATCTTCTGTTGTTTGTTGTCTTGAGTTGCTGCTTGGAGACTCCGCCCCTTTGTTCTCTTCATATTGACATTCATCTTCACTCTTCAAATGGACACCAGTCACGGGCAACTCTGTGAAATGCTCCTCCTCTTTAATGTATGGCGGCAGCTGCTCCTCTTTTTTTATGTTGGGAGGCTGTGGCTGCTCCTCCTCTTTAACTTGAAGAGGCTCCAAGTCGTCCTCCTCTTTCACGCCAGGGAACTCTGGCTCCTGCCGCTCAGGACAAAGATATTTTTCACTGACGTCTGCGGGACACAAGATACACATGGTTTGGTAAAGTTTATTGTGATGTTATGTATTTTATATTTACGAGTATCACATGGGCCACACGAGTGAAAGAGTAACAAAGCTGGCAAATGTTACGTATCTGTATTTTGTTCCAGAAATCACTCAACGTTACTCTGTAACCCCTGTAACACTGATTGTTCCGCACATAAATATAGAAAATATTTCAAGTTGTGAAATCTGGCGTTCTTTGACAAAAAGCTAACAAATGCATGCATCTGCATCAGCTATACAACATCCTCGAGGAGTTGACGAACTTTTAATTATTCAAACTCTAGGGGGCAGCAAAGAAGAACAAATAAAGCCAGGGGAGAGAAATTAATTTGGCCAACAGTAAGTGTATGTCAAACCTAAATGGGTATTTTTAATCATTGTAATGGGCTTAGTGTCAATGTGCCATTAGCATAAATATGTGGCTATATGTAATATATTAGCTAATTCTATGCTAAGAAAAAAATTATTATTTTTGTTTTTTACTTGGTTAAAATCAATGGTCCAACTAGTCACTTCTGTTTACAATAACAAATTATCTACTAGGCTTCCATCCTCCATTCTAGTTGTTGGTATGTCAACGAATCAAAAATAAAGAATAAACCTGCTTATTTATATAATTCTTATAACATTTACCATCAAAAATAGGAGCACCTATTCTTATCTGAGACATGTACCGAAGCGACTTGATAAAAACTGTTAACGTAAGGTAAAAAGTGCCCGGATGAAAGATCCTTTCAAAATACTGTAGACATATTGTTGAAAAGTATTGATTAAATAAGTGACAAACCTGCTCTGTTCAACACAACTCGAGGCTGCTTGCAAAAAGCGTCCATCAGTTGACGAAGTCGCTCATTCTCTTCTTGTGCGCCACAAAGCTCCTCTTTGTACTTGACTTTCGTTATTGCCAACATTTTCACACGATATTCACAACACTTTTTGGTCACATTTGACGTCTGTTGAGCCAATATGTCGATAACAAACACGTCTCCCTTTTTTCGGCGGCAAGCTAAACTAAGATAAGATAAACAAGGCCGAAAGATTTTGACAAAAACTGTGTGATACGAATGTAAGCAGACACAAAATGGAGCAGTTTGGCTTCAATAGAGAAATGACGGACGCACAGTGTCGATGTGTAAGTTCGTATAGTACGAATTCAGAATGAATTATTATGAATTATAGTGAACCGCGTGTGGCTACGTAAAAGCAGCCTGGAATGGAGTATTGGTCACGTGAAATCTAATCTACGGCAACACCAGTTGGACAAATCTCGTGTCACGGGGTGGGGCATAACTTATATAAGCGTTTGAGTCTATGTTCATTTGGAGAATACATCTTTAAAAATCTTTGCATTTGGACGAATAAGAAACGTGTTTAGGCCCTGTACAGTGTTGTTGTAAACTCGACATCTTAATTGTAGTATTAATTGCTACTAAACACTAAACAGACTGAAATACAGATATTTTTACAAATTTATGTCTACACGCACCAATGATGAGTGATGGTGACGACCCTGAATGTTGAACTAGTGAACACTCAAAAGCAATTGAATTCTTAGATTCTCTTTTTAGTCCAGATTTTATCCAACATGTCAACTGTACCACTCATTCATATGGCAACACATTGGACCTTGTTTTTACAAAAGGTGTCAATGCTGGCCTCTCATATCCTGCAGGTCCCTGTCTCTGACCACTTTTGTGTGTTTTTTAATCTTATCTTTCGATGCGCTGAAATACGCTGTGGGCCAAACCCGCACTGTTTTCGTTATATAAACAACAACACACAGTTCCTTTTAGCTCACCCTCCCTCTGTCTGTTAAACTTGACTCCATCTCCACTATGGGTATTATGTCTCCCGACCAGACCCAGTCTGGAGACATAATACGAGAAATAATACGATCAATTTCCCGGTTGGCCGACAGGGGACGCTGTTTATTTCAGACCGCGGGTTCATTTCAAAATCAGCAAATAAAGTGCTTTTATTATTGTTTGCATTTAATAACTAAATACTTGTCCATGATGTTCATTGTTCGGTTTCTTCTTTTACCACTACTACTTCGACTACATTTCTATATACAGGTAAATAAAATTCTGATGCCTTATCCCCACCTAGTGACAGGAAGCAGCAACAGCTCTGAGGCACTGTTTACACGACATCGCGCACAGGTACCTTAAGTCATTAAAAAAGACAAGTGAAACTTTTTTAAATTTTGTATTTATCCCCTTTGTTTTCCTCTACGCTCCACTCTGGTTGACTGTTGTTGACATGTATTTTTAGATGACCAAATTTTTTTTGTTTATTTTTAATCAATATCTGGCCTTAAAGGCCTTTTCCGTCAGTGGATTTTTTTTGAAGACCTTTTCTATCTTTCTATCCCTCTACCGGATTCAAGCCACATGTGGATTTTTACGTCCTGTTGATATAGTTGCATCAACCAAAATTAGCCTAATGGCATACCAACATAATTTGACTTTTAACGGAGGGATCAATAAATGTGCAAATTCAGCTAATACTTTTAGATACAGATGGAATCTGAAGAGATCGTTGGTCAGCCGTCGAGTGAGTGCAACCCTATCTTCAACGTGATGGGCTATAATCGCATACAGGTCTATCACACTACAAATAACATCAGCCTTCACACGTTATTCCTTTTTCTTTTTATTCCTCCCATTGTTTGGCATCTATCTACTTCCACATAATTCATCCGATTCTCGTCGTTCCAATTTGAACAAATTTCAAATATTTAGGCCATTTTTGCTTCCATTTTTCTTATTCCAATTAGTATAGTAATAGTGAAAACAAAACCCCTTTTAAGGTATCAATGTATTGTTTCTGTCAAGGCCCAGAATCTGGACGCATGATTAAGTGCGATGCGGAAAATTGTACTTACAAAACATTTGATTGGTTTCACTTCAAATATGTCAAGTTGAAGAGTGACCCAGAAGGAAAGTGGTACGGGAAGGAACGCTTTCTCCAAAGTTTGCAGGACTTCAAACGTAAATAATTGATACAGCTGTGTGACAGCTTTTGTGTGGTTATCAGAAATGACTGCTTGAAGGAGAGAATAAAAATAAAAACATGTTGCAGTTTTCTCAGCGTCACAAGAAACCTAAGCTTCACTGATGAACATTGGGGAGGCGAAACATGTTTAAAATTTCATCCACTCCTGAGTAGGACGGTGACGTAGAATAGACACTAAAAAGTTGGTCCTTTATATAAAACTACATTCATTAAAAAAAAAAAAAAAAAAAAGTAATTTGCTTTCCAATTATTTGTAAATTGACACGTAGTTTTTTTCACTTTGTACAGCCATTACATTTATTATTTATTTTAACATATTGGACATTGATATTTGTGTTTAACGCACAATAACAATGGATATTATTCTTGGGCCTGAAAATTGATATTAACATAAAAAAAAAAATTAAGTAAAAAAATAAGCTGAATTGATAATCATATCTTCCTAGAAAAATATGAGATGCAAAAAAAGTATGGCAAACCTCGGTCTGCCAAGATCACGTCTCCATGGGTGATGTTGTCCATAAATTTACAATTAGCAGTCAGATACTTATCACTCACGTGATATGAAATTAACAGTTCCGTGGTGACACGGCAATCAAATATTTGGCAGTGTTGTGATGTTTATAGCTTGACCATGTTTGAGCTCTTGCTCTCATACTGGATGATCTGTCAATAAATATTTCAAAGCAATCTATGATGCATGTCCTGCCAAAATATTTTGTCAATACCAAAGGCATAGTGGCCTGTAGCTAATATAATGCTGTAATGCTACAAATAAGATGTTCAAGGTGTCTATGAATACTGTGGACACACCAAATCTGTAGGACAGATAAATAATAGGCATATTAAGACAAAGTTGCATCAACGTCATAATGAGCTTTTGAAATTTGTTCAAGATACAATTCTTGTTTTCCGATATCTCTGGGGAAATGAGGTTAAATACAGCCCTTAAAGTATGGAAGCTAGGAAGTCCTGTGTAGTATTTCACTTTGTTGCTGTCCTCGAAATCTTCAGGATTGTTTGCCTTCATTTTCTGTATAACATTCTTTGCACTTTGATTTTCTTTTTTTAATTTCATAAATTATTTTTTAAGTCTTGCATTTTCAGTCTGTACCACCTCTAATTCATTAGCAACTGCACATGGAAACACATCACACACCTCTTCTGTACTGTATTATCTGCTGTGGATTCCAAATGGCTTAACTCCAGTAGAGTCATTGCAGCCTCTGTCTTTTCCATTTTTGCTTTTCTGTTTTGGAGTCGCTTGTGACGCTGGACAGACATTGAGGGCGGTGCGCTTCATGGACTGTAGCCCAAGTCTTTATTGGGTACCCAGTCTGGATCAGTTTCATCCCAAGGATGAAGTTAACCTGTTAATAAAAGATCAAAATTGTAAAAGCATGAGACACTAGACATCACGCACTAAACATTTCGTTGCAGTAATTCATGAGTGAATGAGTTCATGATTCATCAATTAAAATTTTATTATAAAATCAATATGGACTGCATGTTAAATATATACATAGCTAAAGCCCTTTACCCCATACAGTATGTCTGTCCAGGACGCTATGTAATAGAAACGGTATTCATTACTTTTATATTAATTCATATGTGAATTCAAGTAAGATTTTTATAGCATATTAACAAAAAATAATAATGGAAATTTACTCCGGACAGACGTGCAAAAAATGCAGTACAGCACGACCTAAGAAAGAAATAAGAGTCATGCTCGTCAAGAAATCACTTTCCTGGTTTCATAATTTTGCTTTGAAAGAAACAGCAAAATCAGCAAAGCATGGTTCTCTTCGTTTTCGAGATAGCCTCGCCGGCTACGTGCAGGGCAGCGGTGGCATGCTAGCCACAACAAAAGACCATGTATTATTAATTTTAATTTAATTTGTATTTTTTAACTCTTTCACTGCCACTGACGTTAAATGACGTCAAGTAAAAACCTACGGAGGGCTGCCAATGACGTTAAAAGACGTCATCCAATTTTATTTTTTTATTTTTTTTTGAAACGGGTGCCGGCACGCCTTCCGGAGATGTGGTGAAAATATCAATCAGGTTTTTTGAGCCTAATGACTATTTTTGGCCCCTAGAGGGCAGCGATGACTCTCTTTTGACAAGATTGGGTGGGCGTCAGTAGAGGCGGAGCTAGAGCGTCGAGCAGGAGATGAGAATGGAAGACAAAGGAAAAATGGCGACCGGTTGCGAGCAGCTCACGCCCGAGACGTTTTTTTCAAATTCTAAAAGCATCGACCAACGATAAAGAGCACATTGATGACGACGATGATCATCATCGATGATGATGATGACTCCGTGGTTGGAAAGCATTGACGCGGCAGTAGGAGACGTGGAGGGGGGGGGGGGGAATCATTTATCCATTGGGTATCAGTATTATATGATTCTCCTAAAGCTACAGTTACTACTAATGGGATTATATCTCAGAGCTTTACTTTACAGAGAGGCACAAGACAGGGATGCCCACTATCCCCTTTATTATTTGCAATATTTATTGAGCCACTTGCATTAGCCATACGCCAGGAAAGAAGGATTCAAGGAATTCACTCTGGGGTAACAGAACATAAAATTAATCTATATGCCGATGACATCTTACTTTATTTAGAAAAGCCGGCTACTTCGTTAGGGGAAGTATTTAACTTAATAACTAAATTCTCACAGTTATCAGATTATTCTATTAACTGGACAAAATCAACACTTCTACCTATTACAGAAAATTCATGGAACCCTGCAAGCCAGGACCCACACTACTCATTTCCTGTAGGTAATTTAAAATACTTAGGCATAAAAATCTCACCTAAATTAACTGATTTAATTTATTTAAACTTTTCTCCACTTCTGGATAACATTTATGGTGACTTGGAGCGCTGGAATAATCTTCCTATTTCTCTAATAGGATGAATAGCCACCATTAAAATGAAAGTTTTACCCAAAATAAACTATTTTTTCTCAATGATTCCATTTAAACCTACGGCTAAATGGTTCCAGTTGTTGGACTCAGCCGTTACAAAATTTTACTGGAATAAAAAAAAAGCAAAGATTAGTCTTGTCATGTCTGGGTAGAGCTGGCTTTGGTTGAGGGTCCCGATTGGTCCTGAGTGGATGCCTGCCCTTCCGCAGGCTGACCAATCCGGGCCCTCACCCACTTGTGCCTGGCCCCAGGTGTGACTAATCCCCTAATTAGTGTGGGTGCATTTAATTCCCGGGTGGTGATCAGTCCCTTGTGGGATCATTGCCATTGTCACGGTCACCCCCGGAGTTTGTTCTGTCGTTTTTGATTTTGAGTTATACATTAAAGGACAACAGTCTAACCCGCACTCCTGCCGTGGTTCTTCTGCTTTTTGGGTCCTCTACGCCACACATCGACAGTCACCACGCCGTTCCGTGGACGCATCGTGACAAGTCTATCTACTCTTCAGAAAAGTAAATCCAAAGTTGGTCTAGAGGCACCAAATTTTATGTACTACTATATAGCTAACCAGCTACAATATATCGTTCTATGGGCACAACCCAACAGAGACACTAACTGTTGGCTGGAACTAGAACAGAAGGATTGTAATAACCTCAGACTTCGAGATTTACTCTTTATTACAACATCGATTAAGCCACATAATTGTTTTAAAAAACCAATGATTTCCGCCACCCTGACTGCCTGGTGGAAGGCACTAGAAATTACAAAAGCCCAAGTGGAGCCCTGTGGGCTTTCTCCCCTATGGCATAACCCCGACTTTCAACTTAACAACCAACCGTTTTATTTAGGTGTGTGGGAGCAGAAAGGAATTACACATCTCCACCATCTCTTCTCAGATAATATGTTTATATCATATACATCCTTGCTCCGAAAATACAATATAAAAAACGGAAATTTTTTACATTATCTAAAAGTTAAAAATATGATAAAGAAAAAAATTCCAACACTTCGGGGTACGCTCCAACCGCCTGTTTTAGCTAAAGATATTAACAAGCTTTCTCCGACAACAGCAAAAAAAAATTCAAAAATATATAAGCTACTTTCATATACTGATAAAATGTCTTTACCCATCTCGAAATGGGAGACAGACTTGTCTATAGCACCGGAATCTGACTTTTGGATTCAAGTTTGTGAAAACGCATTTAAAATGACAAAACACACAAATTTACAACTTATCCAATATAAAATTATTCACAGAACATACATTACTCAATATATGATGAAGAAAATGGGACTCTCAGACTCCGACATTTGTCTCCAATGTTTACAAAACACTACAGACACTTATGTTCATGCTTTATGGTTATGTATTTCTGGACTAAAGTCTTAGAAAAACTTTCCGCTATTTTGGACTGTAGGATACCTTTATCTCCAAACTTGTGTTTGCTAGGTGACCTAACAACAACTGACTTACCACATAAACAATTTCAATCTACACTTGTAGCCCTTGCTATCGCTAAAAAAACAATTCTTGTTAACTGGAAAAATAAACAAATTCTTAATATCGACCAATGGTCTAACCTCCTCATAAATCACATTTTAATGGAAAAAATATCTGCCTCAAATAAAAACCAAATATCAAAATTTATAGAAACATGGTCTACGTATATAGAATTTTTTAACCTAGTTCTGGTTACTTAATTCTGTCTGTTAGCAAGAGCCACTACATTGTGATAACTTACATTGATGTTTCTGCATTTGGCAATTTATTATTATATTATATTATTAGTATGGGATTTTTTTTAATGGGCTTTAGGTGAACTGATGAATACACAAACGCTCGCACGCACGCACACACACACACGCACATACAAAAACTCACCCACATACAAAAAAAAGTGTGTGTATATATATATATATATATATATATGTGTGTGTATATGTATATATATTCAAAAAAAAACATTTTTTTAAATTTATTTTTTTTTTTAAAAAGGAGAGCAATGATGTTGTCAAATCAAATGAACAATACTGAGCTCTCCTTAAAAAAAGAAAAAAAAATTCATTACTTTGATATTAATTCATATGTGAATTCAAGTAAGATTTTTACAGCCAGTACTATTTACAAAAAATAATAATGGAAATTTACTCCGGACAGACGTGCAAAAAATGCAGCACAGCACGACCTAAGAAAGTAATAAGAGTCATGCTAGTCAAGAAATCACTTTCCTGGTTTCATAATTTTGCTTTGAAAGAAACAGCAAAATCAGCAAAGTTCTCTTCGTTTTCGAGATAGCCTTGCCGGCTACGTGCAGGGCAGCAGCGGAATGCTAGCCACAACAAAAGACCGTGTATTATTAATTTTAATTTAATTTGTATTTTTTAAGGGCAGCATAGTGTTAGAAGACTATCTTTGTCTTCTGCGTGTTCCTGTTGTTCGGGTAGAGAGATTGTCAATTTTCTGAATACAGACTGGAGATCGGTGAACAGGACCTTCGAAGGATTTATTTGACAAAATATTCTGTATACGAGCGGGTTTGTATACGAGCGGGTTTACAAAAGCACAGCTGCTCCTCGCTTGTGTGTGTTTTCAGCGGGCTCCTCTCATTCTTATACTATCTTCACCCCCCCCCCCCCCCAGGAAACAGCCCCCAGTCCTGAGTTCAATACACATGATGACAGCCGGAAGAAAACAACCCCCAAATCCTTAAGCCCCCCCTCCACAGGAAGAGCTTGTAGCCAATTCAAATTTGATGAGGCCAGTGCTTTAGCCAATTTTTCTTTAATATTTCTTTTCATTCGCTCAACTTGTCCTTGGGATGGGGGATAATACACTGAACCAAATGTGTTTTAATCCCAATGCCTTTTCTACTGCTTGTAGATGTTTGTTTTTGGTATGGGTTCCATTGTCTGATCAAAGTTTTTTAGGAAACCCATGTGATGGTATGTAATGATTAATCAAATGTTTTATCACGATATTTGCTGTTTCAGATTTGCATTGATATGCCTCTGGCCATCCTAAAAAGGAATCCACTATTACCAGCAAATATCTATATCCTGACACTGGTTTTATCATGTCAGTAAAATCCATCGAAATCACCTGCCCCGGAGCAGTCACGTCCGGATCGTGAGTGCCCCGGGGAGGTTTAGATGTAGGCATACTGATATACCTATTGCAAACGCTGCAGTCCTGCAGTTCACTTTTAACAATTTGTCTCATGAAAGGATGCCACCAGGTGTGTAGTCGTCTCAATGTTTCTTCTACACCAACATGGCATATTCCATGGGCTTCAGAAATTAGATTTTTCAATTGTTTCTGAGATGGAATACATTTACCTTCTTTCCGCCATATACCTGCTTCATCTTTTTCTCCCCCCTTTGGACATCCACATGCTTTTTTCTTCTGGACTTGCTTTTTCCTGCCACAGCTTAACTGTTTCTGTGGTTACTTCTTGTCCTTCTCCTAATTCACTTTCGCTCACCATCAATTGTAATGTTGGACTGTAGCCCGCGGCTTTCTTTGCCGCTTTGTCTGCCAAATCATTTCCTGTTTCTTTCTATTTAATTATAACTGTTTTGATTTAGTTATGACTATTTAGAATTGGACAAAATTGCTTTATTTACTCAGTATAGTTTTGTATGACAATTCTCTTTCCCTTTAAATTCCTGCTAGCAAATGTATTGAGACATCATAGTGACCAATGGGGGCGTAGTCATGTGACTTTGGGAGGTAACATTTTGGAGGACAAAAGATATTAGCTACGGGCGGGGCATGGGAACTTTACAGTTGAGAATTCAAGATGGCGGGTGGCTCCTATTTCTCCTGTCCGGCTATGTGGTGAATAAATGTGAAGAAAATGCCTGAATTCACTGATCTCATGTATGTTTATTAATCAACGGCATGGACACGCAAATGGTAAGAATCCGCCATTTACAACAACAGCTACTGCTTTAGGCAGTAATAAGGCGTCTTTTAACGCAAAGGTGTCTTGATGGTGTTCAATAGGTATCCTTGTTGCAGTCATGAAGTCATTTCTTTGCCATTCTGCCATGGCGGTGTGCACCACTACATGTGCATACGCGGAGTCAGTGTAAATGTTTACAGTCTTTCCTTGTGCTATCTTTAGTGCAGTTGTTACAGCCACTATTTCTGCTCATTGAGCTGACTGTGGCCCTGTGAGTCTCTCTGCCACTATCATGTCAAAAGTTGTTCCTATCATTTGTGTTACAGCAAAACCTGATTGGAGTCCTTTATTGCCCTTAAAACAACAGCCGTCCGTAAATAACGTCAAGTCTGGGTCGTCCAGTGGTGTGTCGTAAAGGTATTTTCTCAGTAAGTTTTCTTCCAAAATTCGCTGAGTGCAGCAATGGGGTTGTCCTTCCAACAGGCCCTCTGCCATGTTAATTCCTTCATGTATAAACAAAATGTGGGGTTGTGTCAGGACTGATTCAATCTTTCTCTGTCGTCCCCCTGTCATAGTAAATGCTTGGCTGGTTGCGTACTGCACTGTACTGTGTGATGTACGTACTGTCAGCGGGTGATGCAACACAGTATGAGATGTTTTCTGAATCAGGCGAGCTAATGCTGAAGCAAAGGCTGCACAAAGAGGATGACGTTGTTCATATTTTTCAAGAGGCGTTGATGCATAAAGTGAAGGAATATTAAATTACTATATTAAGTGTAATCTTTGCGTGTCCAAATAATTGTATTCAGGATCTGATGAAGAATTTTTCCTGCAAGAATTTATTTAGAGGCCTCTAAAGACACAGTCAGGACATCACATCAGAATGCAACGATATGATCCCAAGTGTGTGACAATTTACAGAACATCGACTCATTTATACAAAAAAGATAAAAGGTTCCTCCTCCCGGCTCTTGATTGAACAAAGGGCAGACATGTCATCTCCTAGTGAACAAATGTGTAATGTTGTTAGTAAGCAGACGTTTACATACAGACATGTTGATTCCAGGTTGGCCAAAGGTGTAATCTTATTAGTAAACAGACATTTACATACAGTTCCCCTTCTTGACTGGGGGAACAAATGCAATTAGGATCTAACCCCAGACTTTTAGACTCCAATGCCAAAAGGCTCTAAATAACATCATGCACATTCCTATCTTCAATAGCTTTGAGGGTGAGAGGATAAAATAAAGTTCACAAAATCATTACTCCACTGTATTATTTTAAACACTCATGATTATATCACATTGATATGCCTATAAGTAAACTCAAAAACAGTAAAACATCAAATTGTAAATATTAAATGTCTTCAGTCCTACCATTGAACTTCTATAAGTTCAAAAACCGGACATTTAATCCCGCAATAGTCTAGAGAGAAAGTCCAGCGCGAATCTTGATCGTCGCAAAAATGAAGCAATGTTTATGTGTGGAGTTCAGAAAATAAGAATAGCAGGTGAGAGAGAGAGAGAAAGAGAGAGAGAAAGATAGATGGGCTTAGCAGTCAAAATTCAGTTTGATTCATTAAAAAATTCAGTGGAAGGGGCATAATAAATGTGAGGCATAACACTATGTGATGTGGTTAAGTGTCACGACGCAATAGCAGATGTGTCCGTCCCTCGAAGCCATCTCCTGATGAAGGTCTTGTTGAATGAAAAGTGCGTTCGACAGTTGGTCAATTTTTTTAAAGAGGCGTTTGTCAGCCTCTTTCCGAACCCTGGCTCACTGCCAGAGATCGCAGGAAAGGTCACGGGACTTCATTCCCAGTGTGACTCAAACCTTGTGAATTGATGAAAAGGGGATTTGAGTGATTTCCCCCTTTCAAACAGCAGATTGGCATTTGATCAGCTTTTCCAACTGTGTCAATCCGTGCCCAGGGAAAAGGCACTCCAATGAATCTTCTTTCAGCGACCTCCTCCGTGTCCTTGGGCAGCTTGTCAGGTAGACACTGGAACCGGGTGTGGTGGGATCCGTTAGATGGCTCCAATTGGTGTGGACGCAGATCAGCAGCTTAGTCAACCCCCTCAGTCTGAGTCAATTGATGTGATTGAAGAGCCTGGGACCTCTTGGTTCACATGTGGTGGATGTGGCCCCCACCATTATGATCAGCAAACCAATCTGTGTGCAAAATCATTTTCATTTAGTCACTCATAACATACATAGTCTTCATTCTTTACTTTGAAAAGAGCACCTGGTAATTTTTAGCAAATGTTAATTGTTTCTATATCTTATGAAGTGTTCCTAGGAAACCCTTATGATGGTAGATAATGATTAATCAAATATTTTACCATGATATTTACTGTTGTAGATTTAGCATAAATGTGCTCTTTGTCGTACATCAAATTTCTGTATTTTTAACGCTGGTTTCTTATTATAGCAGTGTAAATCATTTAAAAACAACATCATCTTAACTCAGAACCATTCATGTCCGGCCGGGCCATGAACAGTCTGAGAAGAGATTTATACTTATACCTTAAATAAACACTGCAGTTCATTTTTAACAACTTGTCTCATGAAAAAATGTCACCCAGGTGTATCAATGTTCCTTCCACACCTAAATGGCATATTCCATGGGCTCTAGAAATTATACTTTTCAATCGTTTCTGAGATGGAACATACTTACCGTATTTCTGCTATAAGGGTCGTCTTTTGTCATCTTTGTAGAACTTACGTTTCCTCCAAGTCAAATCCTCCCCATTCTCGCTCCATTCTTTGCCTGTAAATTCCTCACACCAAACTTCATTCTCACATCACAGACCAATCATTCTCACATCAGACTTCCTTTTGATACAGAGACAGACCAGTCATTCTCACATCAGACTTCCTTTTCAACCATACACAGACAGACCAGTCATTCCCCCATCTGATAAAGATCAATTTTGATCATTTCAGACCTGAATGTGAAAACTGCAGCCGCTTCCAAATTGCTGCTTCAAAGAGGAAAAACAGACACCTTGTGTGCTGTAGATTAAAAAACAACCAAATTGTGACAATTTGGCCAACACCAGAACTATAAAAAGATCTCCAGCTGAGCTAGCCAGGAGCCATAAAAACAAAAGCCTTTGAGGCAAGAGTTTGTAATGTAAATTTGAATCCTGTAGATTAGAAAAACAACCAACTTAAGCAGATGTAAATTAAGATCCTGCAGCGGAGGACTTTTAGGGTCAGGAAGAGATGAGAAAAAGATTTAAAATAACCCCATTAATCTATTGCAGGTCACGAATCTTCCAAATATCTGCCATCTCAACTAATAAAAGAAATGAGTTATAATCAGAAAAACAAAACAAAATCCCTACTTTAAACCAACCAAAAAGTATTCTTAAGATGCTAACTAACCTCACCTCTTCTACAGAGTAGTGGGGGCTTGTAAAACACAGCAGGGAACTTTGCCTTTGTGCATTCCCCGTGGAATCCAAAGATCAGTGCTGTTGAGCTTAATCAAAATTAAAAATTTAACCAGCAAATTCGCCGTAAGTGTTCCATATCTGAGTCCACTCTGAGAAGCCAAAGTTATAAAAGAGAAATGGAAAAAAATAGAAGGCCAAATTCAACAAGCATCAAACAACGGAAAATATAGTATTTAAAGATTAAAATAAATTTTATACTACCCTAATTCACATAAACTGTTCTCAATTTCCGAAACTGCGTTGCTATAGATCACATCTCCTTTCTGACATAGTACAGAGTGCAAATGTCTACAAACAGAATACAACATACGACCTCAGGCACCAAACTCAGATGATTCCA
Source organism: Vanacampus margaritifer (assembly GCF_051991255.1). Lineage (NCBI taxonomy): Eukaryota > Metazoa > Chordata > Actinopteri > Syngnathiformes > Syngnathidae > Vanacampus > Vanacampus margaritifer. Next base: position 9,342,166 of record NC_135436.1, on the reverse strand, counting down.
GAACTTTGAGTCCACAACTGTAGTTCATATTCCTTCCTGTCCTTGTCGATAGCAGTTTATGCAGGGCATAGTTCAAAGCGGGCACTGGGCTTTGTGTACTGGAGTTCTCAGGAAAAGTTCATCATGGCAGAATCGATGATAATCCTGTCTGCTCAAAAAGTTGCTGGACATTATGCTCAAACAATGCATAAGAGTCATTGAACAGTCACAGGACGAGCGGATTTACAGTGTACCATCCTTTTTGCAGTCCGTGTGGTCACTTCCCCCCCGAAAGTGACCATTGTTCAGTTCGCCGTCCACTCTGAACATCAAGCATAGCAGGAGAATGCTGTTCATTCCATTTCCAGCACTTTTTGGTTGAGTCACCCAAGTGAAACACCTTTCAGTCAAAGATTGAACCTGCTTGAAACATTTATACACTCGGAACAGACAGAGGGAGATGAGATCATAGCAAGAGAACACTGCTTGTTGTCATTCAATTTCCAAGAAAAAATAAATAAATAATTCCTCCAAAATCTTTTGGTTTTCAAACTATTTTTAATTTATTCATTTATTTATTTTGTGGTTTTATTTGAATTTGATCACTACACTATAGCAAGTAGTAGTACTATATTTACGCATATGTCTACCATAGACATCTTCATTACGTGTTACCTCAAATTTAAGAAAATGTGACAGCTGTCAGTCACCCTGGCCACTTGGATGGAAGTCCTTTCCAGACTTCTAGAATGGGACTCAGATAAAGACAAAGGTTAAATCATTTTCACACCTATGAATAAGAAATCAGAGATGCAGGGGAAATATAAAATCAAAAATGAAAAGTCTATTTCAATTTGGTTTTATTACTTATTCAACTATATTAAAAGTTGGTTTTATTACTCATTCAACTATAAAAAACACAGATCTGATTTTAACAATTTGATTTTACCAGATTAGTATTAGAAGACCCCTGCTATTCACACACACAACAGACTACAAGTCTTCCAAATGGAGACAATGGAAGAGAGGACTAAACGTATCACACCCCCCTGTCCTTTTTTATCTAGTTTAATTTAATTTTAACAGACAACAGTACAAATCACCACCTTCTTAAAACAGCAGCTCACGGCCCCCATCCTTTCAAAATATGCAGATTTCCTGCTACCATTCTTTTCCCCCCTTTTTTGAGGACAAAGAAACTGGAGAGAGAGGAAATTTTTCCCACCTCTTTTCCATTGAAATCTACTCTTTTCCTCTTCCTACAAAACGCCATTCATATACATCCTATCTTATCTCGCTCATTTTTGGAGACACAAAATACCTGCCTTCCAACAAACTCAGTCCTTCTTTCACTTACTGTAACTTCAGTTTCCTCTCCCTTGTCATAAAGGCATTGAGGAGAAAAAACACAAAAACAAGAAGAAATCAAATCCCCCCTTTAAACTCACAATTCACACATGCTTCACATATTCATAGTTTCAACTCACCAAACTAGACCCAGACACACACAACACAAACTCCTCAACTTAATTCAGTGGCGTCTCAGTTGTTGAACCACAGACGAACACAAACCTCTCCGAAGTGCGCACTCATTTGTAAAATACACCGTTTATTCGTCTAATAATAACTTCACCACGTACTTATAGCTCAAATGTCGACTTATTCGCGCACAATCCATCGCAACGTTACGGCTGCGACACAGACACGTCGCGCACATTGTAAGACAACCAACGAAAAACCGCGTGGCCACAACACACCATGGAGCTTAACAAACAAACAAACGCGTACACTCAACAATTCATTTCTAAGCCAAGAGCTCTCGCTTGGTTCAACTTTTCCCCGCGGGTCATCTTTCACAGTCAACACTTCATCCATTTTATGTTCCAATTTCTTAACAGATGCGGCTGCCCGCAGCTAACTCATCCTTAGCCTTAAAAACAGATTCGTACGGTAGCATCTTACCAAAAACTCATCTCCTGCGCAAAACTCGTACACTGTCAGAGCCGCTAGCTTAGCATCAGTTTCCTCATTCTCAAAATCACTTAACATCGTCATCTGCGCAACTTTCACAGAGCTATCCAACGCTAACATTCTAGCACAAACCAACATTTGGCTCACGACCCCACACCGTCTAACTTTTCTTCCATTCGAAGAAACTTATAGAAGTGTTTTTCACGGAGGTAATCAGCGTCTGGCGCTGTTTACACAATCAAATTCCACAAACACACCACATTTTACAACGGTGAGAACCAACCACTATCACAATTCGTGCGCATTCATACATTTAAAAGAGTTTCATACTTACGTTGACGCCATGGTGAAAATGCGTCCAGCATCATGAACTCACTGTTCGCTTAGCGACCAATTCTGACTCTCGACCGGAAGTCTATGCAAACCTCCTTAGTTACGGTCAATTTTTTCCGTCCATAATATGTAGTAATTAGTCGTTTTTAATATTTATAAAGTCAGTGACGTCTCACTTATTATACTACGATATAACAGATCAAAAGTATTCTCATTAATCCCCCCCAAAAAAATATATATATTTTTTTTTTCAGACAAACACAAACAAGACGAAAACGAAACAGATATTAAATACCTTTTGCGCGACTTCAACAAACATATCCAGGATCTTCACGGGCGGCTTATCACACAGCTCTGAACCGAAAAAACGGCAGGCTTCCTTATATATCAATCCACGCACCGTAGCGAACTACGCGACATACGGGCGTTTAGCTCAGCAAACACTACGCGTGATCAACGCGAGCTGCTTATTTCACAACACACATCCGCAACACATAGTGCGATCACCACTAGCTGCTTATAACACCACAACAACAGAAACAGCCTATTCCTCCGTGGTACTCAATGTCACATGTCAAAAGGCAAACATGTCTTTCACCTATCTCCCCCTTCTGATAAAGAACAGCAGAAACACTGCAGTTTTTTTCAGAAACATCCAGAAAGAACATCTTGTTGTAGTCAGGAATGACAAGAGCCGCAGCTGATGACAAGAACTGTTTAAGCAGAACAAAAGAGTTTTCAGCGGCTGGAGTCCAAAAAAGAATGTGTGACAGGTTTCTCATTCCTTTTTCATTAACTAATTGTCTGAGAGAATGAGTCAGTTCTGAAAAATCCGGAACATGATGTCTGGAATAGTTGCAAAGACCCAGAAAAGACAACATTTGTTTGACATTTGTCGGTTTGGGATGGTGCAAGATGTCATCTTTGTGTGACGGAGACATACCTGTTCCATGTCTCGAGACGAGACGACCCAAGAAAGAAACCTGAGGTCGGGCAATTTGGAGTTTGCCTCTGGAGCACTTCAAACCTACCGAAGCCAGATGGCTCAAAAGGAGCTGTGTAGTGTAATGATTACATGGATTTTGTAATCTATTGCATTGTTTAAATAAATTATAAATGAGATCGTTGAAGAAGTTTCTTACAAGTTTTTTATTTCAAAAGATTTTGAAGACACACAGGAACCTCCTCACTGCAAAAGGTGATCGCTGCCCACAGTGTGTCGGGATGACAATCTTGTAGCATCTTTATACAACAATTCTTAGATTCAGCCCCGCCTATGCTCTCCTTTGAACCTCTAGGAGAGATGTGACAAAGGTCGTCGTCCCACGCACACTACACAGTTATTTCCAGAGGCATGTGCTGCTTCGTTTGCCAGCAGTAGCCAATTATTACTGCCACCGGACAATCCTGTTGTAGCCCGAAACAACTCAACTACACCATCAATTGATACACTAACAGCTTCTACCCCAGTTTCCCTTGCGTATTTAGTCATTTTTGGTTGTTCTAACTTACTCATAGTTTTATCTACACAAACTAAAATTGGAAAATAGGGATCAGCTCCGGAGAACCATGCCCATAACAATAGACCAAAACAGGAGGTATTATTTAAAGTTACATTAGGTGGCCGCATATTTCCATCAGGAAGAGCAAAAGTCAATTCGAGTTGACCTCCCATTTTACGTAGCGTTACCCTTTTGCTAAAGAAAATTGCCTCCACGCTTGATCCCGGTGGCCAGTATCGTCCGCTTTGGGTGGTTACAAAAGCACTCCAGTCTAGTCGTAAAACATGTCCTGTCAAATACCACCAATATTTAACCCAAAGACTACCTTTTGTTTGCCTCCCACTTTTAAATCCCTTCAAAGATTTAATCGGAATTTTAACAGTGGTATTTGTGTTTGGGGCAAGTGTCAAAGCAATTGAGTTATTACACGTCCACGATATGATCCAGGGAATGTGTGGGGATTTACTATCTTGTTTTACACGATGTGTTGCAGTTACATTAAAATTTCCATCTAAAGGCTTCCAAAAGTACGAGAATGACATAACAATCAACATGAGCAAAAATGTCGCAATGTAGCAGCTGGTGGCGTGTTCTCTCTTCGAAGCCATCTCGTGATGTATTCTTTGAATGACAAGGGCGTTTGTCAGCTGTTTTTTTATTAAGGGCCGTTGTCAGCTTCTTTCAGAACCCTGGGCAACTGCCAGAGATCCAGGATTGGTCACTGGGATTATCTTCCCAAAATGTGACCCTAATTGCGGAATAATGCTTCGAAAAAGCACTTGACATCAATCTCCTTGAACAGCAGCCTCCTCGAACAGCAGCTGTATACTGGGAGCAGGCGTGGTTCTCCAGTTGAACCTGTCAGATGGCTCCCCCTGGTGGAGACGTCGAACCATAACCAGCGGGCCTTGTGGATGTCAGATGAAACCAGGTGTCGCCTTTCTTATGCAAGCGCACTGCACAAGACGTTCTCTCCGTGATTCCAAACGGTCCAGTCCACCTAGGAGCACACCATTTTCGATTAGTAACTTTTAACCACACATATTCACAATTATTTATTTCTGAAGAAACATCTACTTGTTTATTTGTTAGCTTGGAGAATGTAGATACTCTCTGTTTAAGTACTGGAGGTCCTGCAATTTGCGACTCTCCCAGCGGAACATTAGGAGCCGGAAATGGTCTGTTTTTGTGACCTTCAAAGGGAGTCCAACCTTTAGCTGAATTTAATGACATTCGTACATTCATTAATGCAATAGGAAGAGCTTGTAGCCAGTTTAATTTTGATGAGGCCAGTGTTTTAGCCAAATTTTCTTTAATATTTCTATTCATTCGTTCAACTTGTCCTTGAGATTGAGGATGATATACAGAACAAAATGTATGTTTTAGTCCTAATGCTTTTTCCACTTCCTGTACATTTTTGTTTCTGAAATGGGTTCCATTGTCTGACCTAATTTTTCTGGGAAACCCATGTGATGGTATGTAATGATTAATCAAATGTTTCACCACGACATCTGCTGTTTCAGATTTGCAGTGATATGCCTCCGGCCATCCTGAAAATGAATCTACTATCACCAATAAATATCGGTAACCTTCGGCCAAATCGGAAGGGGAATAAGGCTTATACATAGTAGCAGAATTCCCGGTGGCTGGATCGACTTTTGTCAACATAGGTGCTTGTAAACCTACTTGGGAACGAGTCACAGGTCGTGTCGGAGTACCGTCTGGTGACCTGTCAGTCATAGTAATGTCACGTGGTCTTGAAACATTTTCCCGCGCGTGGCAACTCGTACGCCGGCAGAGCCGCTAGCCTAGCTTCAACCTCTTTGTTCTCAAAATCACTTAACACCGCCATCCGGGCAACTTTCACAGAGCTACCCAACGCTAACATTCTAGCATAAACCATCATCTGATCCACTTTCTTTAAGTTCTGTCTGACTCTTCTCCCATTCGAAGACAAAATAGACGTTTATTTTACCTGCTTATCCAGTGCTCGCCGTTTCTTCGCACAAGCAAGTTCAACCGATTTCATCAACGAAATTAGACACACTGTAGATTGTAGCGACGGCATCCATCCTTTTTCCGAACACACGCGCATCCAATCATTCATTAAAATCTTCAACTGTCGTCTCCGCCTCGCGGGCAAAACTCCTAAAGCGACCTCGGAAGCGTTTGCAACTTGTGTAACCAACAACATTTTCCAAGTATGAACCGGAAGAACATCCAGGTCAAACCACTCAGTGTCACGGTCAAAAATGTCCTCCATAATGTATATTAATTATATTCAAGTCGTATCTAATAATTATTAAATCAGTGACGTCTCACTTATGGTATCACAATTCAACAGATCAAATTTATTCAGCAACGTTGCACATCACTCCTCCAAAAAATAAAATAACCACAGATGAACACAAATATCTCCAAAGTGCACGCATCTCACAAATTAAAATACACCGTTGCTTCGTCGAATAATAATTTATATCTAGATCTACCGATTTCTTCGCAAAACGGCTAAACACAACAAAAATAACAAACAACAAAAACAAACATAGCCGTCCACTTCTACCTGTCCTTAATGCTGTCTCACTCACAGCAGCGCCGAATCCAACGTGACGGTACTTCCGTAAACAAGACCGTCACCACGCACGTATAGTTCAAATGTCGTAGGAAAATCCAAAATCAAGGACTTTGCGTCCCTTTGTAACCAAAAAACGACTTTAAACCCCACTAATACTTGTTCACTCAGATTTCATATACAATTTAGCCAATTCAGAAGACGAACACGAGCTGTAGCGATCCCAAACAGAATTTCTCTACGTGGATAAATGTCTCCACTTACCGTTCAATTAATATGGCGCCAGAAAGTCAAAGAATCGTCGGGGTCACCACTTTGTAATGATTACATGGATTTTGTAATCTATTGCGTTGTTCAAATAAATTATAAATGAGATCGATGAAGAAGTTTCTTGCAAGTTTTTTATTTCAAAAGATTTTGAAGACACACAGGAACCTCCTCACTGCAAAAGGTGTTCGCTGCCCAGAGTGTGTCGGGATGACAATCTTGTAGCATCTTTATACAACAATTCTTAGATTCAGCCCCGCCAATGCTCTCCTTTGAACCTCTAGGAGAGATGTGACACAAAACAGTACTTCCCGACCAAAGTCTTTGATGTAGAGAGATTCTGGTCCCTATACATTTTTTATGACAGGACGAGTTGTGGAGCAGAGCGTTTGGCACCACAATCTTTCCTGATAAACAGAAACCTTTTGGCCCCCTTCTGTTGTTCCGGGAACAGAGAGGAGACTTCAAACAAAGATGAGATCAAAAGCAATCCTTATCACATCCTTTCCTAAACATCTGGTGACTGAGTTAACATATGTTCATTCTACTTCTACTCATGTATAATTAAATTGAAACAGTTAAAAAATAAATTTAAACAGTTAAATGTCAACAGTAGCTTGAAGGCAGGACGCCTTGGATGGTGCAGCTAGTAGTAGATCATCCACATACTGCACCAAAAGAACATCCGGAAGAAGTTGGAGAGGTGACAGCAACTGTTGAAGGTAAGCATTGAAAAGGCCAGGAGACAACACAAAACCTTGAGGAAGCCGGGTGTAGGAGTAACACTCCTTATTCCACGTAAATGCAAAATACTTCTGCATAGACAGGTCAAGAGGAATACAAAAGAATGCATTAGCAAGATCAATGCAGGTAAAATGAGTGTGTAAAGGAGTGATTTGTGACAGAGCCGAGTGAGGATTGGGCACCGGCAGTGTAGGGGTCATAACTACAGCGTTAATAGCTCTTAGATCATGCACCATTCGAAATTTACCAATATTTTTCTTTTCTACTGGGAGTATAGGAGTATTGTAGTTAGACCTATCAATTTTGCAAAGAACCCCTGCTTTTAGTAACCCTTCAATAGTTACTGAGATGCTAATTCGTCCTTCTTCCTTCATGGGGTACTTTGGTACCCAAATGGAGTCGGGTTTCATTTTAAAAGTTACTGGAGTAACATTACATAGGCCCAAGCAAGTCTGTATGTAAAGAGGGTTGCCAATCAGTTGCTGTTGTGCAAGACAGGACAAATGGACCCAACTCTTTCGCCGTGTGCTGGGATGACACCATCAGGGAAACATGAGGATGACACGGAGGCATAGATGGATCAGGTGGATTTGCCATCCTATACCATTGTGATTGTTCTTCAGTCAGAGCAACTGAATAAGCCACGTCGGGTTTGCCTGCAAACAGATCACCCACACGCAACTCCCAGGCGTTGTCATCAATCGGTCGAAACGCTTCACTGTACAGCTTATCACCATATCTGTCATAGAAAAGAGTGCAATGCATACACTCAGATACCATATCATACGACCTGAGATTACGAACCCAAGAAGACCAAAGAGTCCAAAAATTCTCAGCATCCCTCCAGCCGGAGGAATCAGTGTCAATCTTTGCCCAGTAGATGTCAGCAGTGGAGCAGGTCATGGCGTGTTGAGGCACCACTGGAAATTGGGTGGAGACGTTGGAGGCGGAGTCACCAGCGCAGTAATAAGTATGTCCATCTGGAAACTGAAAAGTGAGCCCGTCCGGGCTACACTGGATCAACGGAGCAGTCCTTATGAGAAGATCTCTTCCCAAAAGATTCACTGGACAGTTCGGTGCATACAAAAATGAGTGAAGGAAAGTTTGTGTGAAACACTGGGTGTGTACAGGAGTTGTCATATGCAGGATAGTTTCTTCTCCCTTGAATCCAACTAATGAAATGCCTTCGGCGGTGAGGGAACTATCAGGTGGCATTGTCATAATGGTGGAGTGACGAGCTCCAGTTTCGACCATAAATGGTAAAGAAGTTCCTCCCACCGTCAGTTCAATCATAGGTTCTTGCAGACCTTGGCATGTGAATTCAGGGCCCCGTCATTGCGGAAACTGTCCACCAGATGGCGGCAGGAACTCACCCCCCACCTGCATTGGGGGAAATTTCTGCAACAACACACTTAAGTAAGAGGGCAAGTAAGGTTTATAAACCATGGCAGAGTTTCCTGTAGCGGGGTCAACTTTTGCCATCATTGGGGCTTGAAAAATTGTCTGAGAACGTGTCACTGGTTTTTGGGGAGTACTATCTGAGGGACGTCTGGTCATGCTTATGGCTTGAGTTTGGACAAGTGCACAATCAGGGTGTGTGCCTATCACTGTCTGAACTGCTTATTTTAGGTCGGTCAACTGATTTTGAATCTCTGCAATGTGATAGCTGTTCATCAATGCACTAGAAGTTTCTTTAGGCATTTCCCGCTTTTGTTGCCTAAACAAGTCATCTTCGTTAAGCCTTCAATATACGGCTTTGTTCCGTTAGTTCATTGTCAGCAGCTTTTTCAAAGCGTGTAAGAATTGTACGCCATTTGCTGCGAATCAGTTGGGGTACTTCAGAGTGTCTAGTCAATTCCAAGCCCAGAGCTCTCACTTGGTTCAGTTTCTCCTGTGGTCCTTCAGGTAGCACTCTTGACATTACTCGATGCTAAATTTTGACTACACACACATGTAACAGGTATGCACTATACACTAATAACCATACAATTGACCCTGTTCATTTTATAACAAATAATAGTCCCTTAAAGTCACACACACCTTCTCACTCACTTTCTCGCACTCACTCACACACGCACGCACAGACACGCACACACACCCTCCCAGCGCTTTGTCACACATTCTGCTACCCCCCACCCCCCATCTCTCTTCACACCCCTGTTTCATCCCCTCGCACACACTTATTCAGAATGGTTTGGTATTTGCCGTAAATTGAACCATTTCACTGTCCCTAAGAAATTTTCCCTTTATTTTGTTTTATTTATTATTTTATTTTAGTTACTTCATTGACGTCATTTTGTGGTACCACAGTTAAAAAGGCCTTCTATTCATTCAAAAACATTCCTTATCCCCCCAAAACCCCTCCCCACACAATTTTTTTAAAAAAATAAAATAATAATAACAAACAAACCAAAAAAATGTCCGAGCCTTAATTTCTCAGAAAAACAAGGATTTATTATTTCTAGGATTCCATAACGGAACGAAAATACCTTATGTTTTACTCAGATTCCATCAAAACCGCTCAAACAGACAAACAAAAATGTCTGAGCCTTAATTTCTCAGCAAAACAAGGATTTATTATTTCTAGGATTCCATAACGGAACGAAAATACCTTGGGTTTTACTCAGATTCCATCAAAACCGTTCAAACGTCTTATTCTCTTATTTCCCTTATTTCTCTTCACTTAGTCATTTCTTATGCGCTCATTTCTTCGTAACGTCACTCCGTATACAAGGACTTAGGTTTCTATGATTCTAAAACAGAACGAAATCGCCTTGTATTATTTAATGTCTTAGTAAAACTAAAAACAATGGATTTGCAATTTGTAGGATTCCATAATTAAACAGAACGAAATTGACCTTGTGTTTTAGATTTACTAATAACTGTTCACCCAGATCTCATATACAATTTAGTCACAAGTCAAATTAAAAGTCTCGGAGTATAGTCAACAGACAGAAAATCAACTAGGAGGATAAATGTCCTCTGACCTTTCAATTACTGTGGCGCCAGAAGTTCTGTCTGCTGAAAAACACCTCAACCAGAACCGATGTCGGGGTTACCACTTTGTTGGAGGACACTCTTTGTCTTCCGCGTGTTCGTTGTTGTTCGGGTTGAGCGAATGTTGATTTTCTGAATAAAGACTGGAGATCGGTGAACAGGTCCTTCGAAGGATTTATTTTACAGAATATTCTGGACACAGCGGGTTTACAAAAGCACAACTGCTCCTCGCCAGTGTCTTTTCAGCGGACTCCCAGCATTCTTATATATCTTGAAAAAGTATTACAACGTCTCCTTTGCCCCCAAGCCCCTTTCTCTCCCCCCCCCCCCCCCAGTATAAGATAAGACTTTCAAAGGAATCATATTAACACATTTGCTTTACCCCAGACAAATGGCCCATTGGTGTGGGAATAGAGGAAGCTCCCCCAAACATCATTTAAACACTCACCCAGCTCTACTGAAGAAATTAAAACAGTTATGACTAAATCTAAACAGTTATAACTAAATCAAAACAGAAGACTGTCAACAATATATAAAAATTTGATTAATAAAAATATGTTGATTTTACACAGATTTATTTGTTCAACACACTGAACATTAAACATACAAATAAATAAATAACAAAAACAAGTAAATTATGCCTTTTCATGGACTAACATAGCATTAACATAGAATGCGACACAGTTGGTTGTTGATTTTTTTTTAACTACTGAAAGTTTATAATAATAAAGTTAGGTTTGTGTGAATGCCACATGTGTAAGCTCTAAGATGATTTTGAAATTATGTTTTTATCTGCTTCAGGAGCTGAGATATCAATTATTGAGGAGGCATTGACAATATTGTTGAATATCCAGGATTCGGGAGGCTGGGGGGTAGGACTGCCGGTAACTTAAATTTCAACAGGTAAGCTGATTCAAAATTAGATGTGAAGGAAACTCAACTCAGACCTAGTTCACATGACATGCAAATTGAGGGAGTGGTTAATTAATTGAATTTTCTGTTGTCAAATGGGAGTCAAATGGATAGCGCGTGAGAGCTGACTTAAGGTAAAGACAACCTCAACCAAACATTTTATGCATACCAGTGGGAAAATGTCTTCCACAAGCCCGATTACAGAGGTTTGGTTGCAAATCTGTCCCTTTTGAACAGAGGTCAACAACGTTTCATCATCATAGAGCCATTTTGAATGTCTCTCAGAGAAAATAACGCTGGAGGCCACAAAACCCTTTTGACCACTAAAGTGAGGGTAAAACTACATTTATTGTTTGGTTTTATTTGTACCTAATTTGTAATAAATAAATAAATACATAATAATAATAATAATAATAATAATAATAATAATAGGGGTATGAATTGCCTACTAACTGGCGATTCAATTTGTATCACTATTCATAGGTACTGATTAGATACCGATTAATCCTGATACGAATCTATAAATTTATTATTGCGATTGTTTTTTTTTTTACTCAAATTTAGAAAATAATAATCAATAAACTTGTACATGTACACTGGAAGATTTGTATGGAAATGTATTTGTTTATCAAAAAATTCAGGCTTATAACTGAGCCACTGCATTTAACAAAAAGGTTGCAGTCTGTTTCATGTTTGAACCGCACTGAAATAAAAATATTAAGGCTTAATGTTCCATTAATATAACATTCTTCCATGCTTAATGTGTGAATCCTAACCCTAAGTAAGACGTTTTGTTGAATATTTCCTTAAAAATCGATTCGGCCGCATATCAAATCGATTCAAGAATTGCGCGCTGTAATATCGCGATATATTGCCGAATCGATTTTTTCTAACACCCCTAAGTAATAATAATAATAAACTGTAATGTTGCATTCATTTATGAAATCAATGAACTGTTACAGAGAACACGTTTCATTTCTGCATTTCACTTAACAATATAAAATGTATATTTGCAAAATAATAGTTAATTAAAATATTTATTTGACCTGGTTAATGGGATTTTTGGCAACATGGCAAGTTTATGCCAGTGATTTCGGGTCAACTCATTCTCGCTTATATGCGTTCTTGCACCCAGTACCCTGCACTGTTAACTCGAATAAGTTAGCAGAACTAAAAAAAAAAGTGAGGTAATCGGTTGCTTTACTTTTTTTGAGTTGTTGCCTCACTTTTTTTTAGTTGATCAACTCAAAAGTTAAAGTTTTGCAGAACTTGAATGGTTTGATTACACCAAGTTATTTTTTTTGATACATGGTTACTTAGAAGCTTTCTGTTACAGCAACTCCATTATTCTCACTTACTAACTTATAAATGTTATAAAACCACTGGATTAAGTTAACAGAAGTCCAAACCATAAGTACACTGAGTGTCCTCACGAGAATCCTGGGGCCTATCCCAGGGCTGTCTTCGGGAAGTAGGTGGTGTACAACTTGAACTGGTTGCCAGCCAATCGCAGGGCACACACAGACAATCTAGGGACAATTCAGTGTTCAATTAACATACCATGCATATTTTTTAGAATGTGGGAGGGAGTACCCGGAGAAAACCCACGCACAAACGCAGAGAACATGCAACCTTCAGCCAGGAAGGCCAGAGGGCCGGATTGGATCTCACAACCTTTGGACTAGGAGGCAGACATGTTAACCAGTTGGCCACCACCGCCTGCTATGAGCATATGTTTATAATTTAACATAAATTACTATTCATTTATTTAAACCAGATAGGAAACGGAGAACAAATTATCATATACGATGTCAACTAAAGGGCTAAAATAAAATTACAAATTAATAAGTAAAATCAATTATGAAACATCAGCTAATTTATGTTTTTAAGTTACCCAAAAACTAGTATAGTTCAATTTAATCAAAACTTTTTTAGTACAAATTAGTCATAAAAGCATACAAAGTTACACCAATTTAAAAAAGTTAAGTTAGTAGTAGTTTTCATAAATCTTTTGAGTATTGTGTACTTAATCCATATGATTATTTTTAACGCTCGGGTTTACAGTGTGGTGCATGTTGTTTACAAACATTATAAAAAGGTCTCCATCATTAAATTATACATTAAATGTTCACACAATGACCGGTTCTAGTTCTACCGCACGCATGATCCAACTGGTACGGGAACGGTAGAGTCAGGTCCCCCGCCTACTGCCCGAAGCCAGCTGGGATAGGCTCCAGCACCCCCGCGACCCTTGTGGGGAAAAAGCGGCCAAGAAAATGGATTGATGGAATAATGTTCAACAGTGCCGAAATGCGCATTTCTTGCATTTAAATGACACACTCTGTACAAATGTCACTTTATTGTATTCATTGATTTTTACATGATTTACAAGGACAATGTATATTGTGATAATAAAATAAAATATCCAATGTAAAAAAAATCTAAAACTTAAAACAACTAAGAAGTTTAAATGAAATGAAAATCATTCATAACAATATTAATGTCTTAAGTAAAAAAAAAAGAAGAAAAGAAGCATCAGCTCAGATATCGATCATTACGAACATGACAAGAAGCACCTGCAGGGAAAATATATGGCATCTTGATTGACAGTCAGCGGACAAACAGTTCATCAATATATCAATCCATCAGTCAGACTGGAAAGTCATTTGCAGAGTTGACATCAGACCAGAAAGGTGATGGAATCAAGAAAAGTTGGGGAGTTGTTAAAAAGTACAAGTGCCAGGGAAAATACAGATTCAAATCCATTCTAACAATCAACTCAACATAAGGGTGTAACCATTATAACATAGGAGAAGAAGTTTGTGAACAGGTATGTGACAGTTAACTTGAGACACATCCGATCGTAGGACATTTCTGTGCACAAAAATGTCTTTAAAGAGTCCAAAAGCTTGTTTGTGGATCAAAGCTGAGTATGCTATTGGCTGAAACAGAAGAAGAGCGTCAAAATAACCTAATTGTCTTGCATCCACAGCGGACACGTGAACCAAGTCTGTTCTGAACAAGAATTCTCCTTTGAAAAACAAACAATGGCTATATTAACGTGAAAAATCAATTATTCTAAGTTGCTCTCCTATTTTTCTCTCTAAATGTCTGCATTTGCGAGAGGCTTCAAATGACAAAATTATGTCAGCAGTCACATTCACATAAATATAGCACCCGTGCATGTTGTGCAAAAAGCCGGCAGAAAACCCGGTCACGGAAATATAGCCACTGAAATGTAAGAAAGTTTGCATGCATTTATGAACTTGGGAAATCCTCCATCCTGCCGAGCCTGAGAGACAAGACTCGTATTGGGCCCAGCACAGAAATCTAACAAAATCATCATGCTATGAAATATATTCTTTACAGGTGTTATTTATTATATATATATATATATATATATATATATATATATATACAGTATATAAAAAGTCAATCTTTCTGTTCCCATATTTTGATTTGACATTCTTTGGCGACATGCACCACCAGCCAGCAGCCGAGCATTATTCTTGCCACATATGGGAGCAAATTACGATTCACAAATACACAACTGAGGTCCATACTAGGGGGTCTAAAGTGCATCGTGTGCCATTCGTTTCTTCACAGAGTCGTTCATGGGAAGCATCTAACGGGGCAGAGGCTGCTCTCTCAGCTCGGGCATTCGAAGTCATTTGGACGGATGGAAGTAAAAGATGGAGGGCGAAGAGGTGAGACACATCCTGTGTAGTCTTCCATCATTTGCACATACAGCATGAGGCACTCTTTTGAAGTGCCTCTGTGAGTTGATGCCAAACAGGACACATCTTCAGATCGTCATCACAAAACATTTGCAACTATTTGGATTCTATTGCTCATATTCAGACTTGATTGTACAGTTATCCCTTTCATCATCTGAGTGGTGAGCGTAAATGAGTTGTTTTTACAGAGAGGATTCACATCAATACAAATGGAACGAAAACCAAGGAAATATGCAGCCAAGTGATTCCAGGTGCTTTTTTTCTGCATTCTAATTTTTCAATTATGAAATTGAGTACTTTGAAAAAGTAAACGTGTGTATGTTGCCTGACAGACATTGTGCTGGCCTAGCATCTCACAGAGGCGCTTATTCGCTACAGCTAAGCCACACGAGCAAATGGTGTGGTTGCTCCATCCACCGCCACACCGCGTCAACCTTGACACATGCAGCATCTTTTTCCATATCTGATTTTCTTTAACACGCCATTTTTGTAACATATAATCAACAACGATTTGACAATATCCTGCAAAACATGTCAAAGAAAAAGAGCAAATGTTTAAAGTTGGATCTAATGTGGTGGTGGTGATACAAAGTACCCAGCAGAGGCGGCAGTTTGAAACATTTTCATCCACTGCATGATGTCACCACTGATTTGCTACCAATTCTGCTGTCTGTGGAATATTTTAATGCCCTCACTCGACATGTCTATTATACGTGAAAATGGACTCCAACTTTTATATTACGTCTGAGCACACCAGTCCCAAAGCAAAGTCCTCATGGTTATATATTTACGTATTTAATCTTCTCTTAAATCTGCGCACTTTCCTTTCGGCTGTGCTGTTCTACGTCCCAATTCTTTTAACGGGAGCAAAAACAATGCAAAATATGATTTGGATCAAATGTCAAGTTGAACGGGGATATCTCATCACCACCAGTCTGTTAACAGCTTACTGTACATCAGTGATGCATTTGTACCACCAGGGAACTTGAAATGATGTGCGTGTGTTTGTGTGAATCCACTTTCTCACAGAGTTCAATGTCAGTGATGGTGAAACTGTGCACTTGTGCAGGAAACGCAGTTAGCCAGTAATGACTGTGTATGTGAACGTGTGCATGTTCCAACCCAGAGAGGCACAACAGCAACAGTTTGCAGTTCCTACAAGAGGCGAGTGACCTCTGCCACTCCTGCCTAGTCTCTTTTCTTCTCGTCCTCCGTGCGGTTCAACTGATCGAGTTTGTGGACGTCGTCCGCGTCTAGACGAAAGCCTCGATCTTGTTGCTGTTTTCCAGCTTGACGAAAATCTTTGGGTCGTCATCGCGCTCGTCTCTGAGGCGCTGGAGGTGTCGGCTGTGACACAGCAGGTAGAAGGGCAGGCAAAATCCCAGCATGCTCAGCACCAAGAGGCCCACGTTCACCTGAAGACAACATCAAGTTGTCACACGTGCCATGGATTATAAAACTAAAATCAACCACCC
Source organism: Vanacampus margaritifer (assembly GCF_051991255.1). Taxonomy (NCBI): domain Eukaryota; kingdom Metazoa; phylum Chordata; class Actinopteri; order Syngnathiformes; family Syngnathidae; genus Vanacampus; species Vanacampus margaritifer. The sequence continues at coordinate 9,325,677 of NC_135436.1, read as the reverse complement.
ACTCTAGTGATCATCCTATACTGTATTTGTCTATGGGTTTGCTTACCCATAAGGGGTCTCCCTGCAGCGGTTCCACCATGGCCATGAATAGAGGCTGCTGGAGCAGGGCGAACAGAGCGCTGATCAGAGACTGCATGCCTGTCAGGCTGCCGAATTGAGAGGATGGGTACCTGCGGGGAAACGACAACATCATGGTTAGTAGGGTGTTCGATAGGGGTGAGAAGTTTGGGAACGATGATCTTTTCCAAACCAGCAAGATTGAGATAAAGGTAGCACCCAGGTCATAGATCACCTACAGGTAGCGAGACAAACGATGGAGGAGCATTAGTGATTATGATCGCATCCCCCAAAAAAGAAAGAAAGAAAAAAAGCACCATCTAATCAGATGTAATGCAAAATCAATTTCCTGATGTATTATTTTGATTGATGCTGCAAGAGAGGAATTAAATAATTGTAGACCTAAATCATTACTAGTAGGGATGTTCGGCACTTTTTTTTTAGACCGATACCGTTACTCAAATCTTCAGTACTCACCGATACCAAGTGCCGATACCTTTAGTACTTATGATTCATACAATTTCCCCCCAAAAACAATGACATATCTTTTTTAAAAAGACCTATATATCCCAATTATAGCAAATTTCCTTAAAATTATTTGAAATTTATGGCAATTATATTTTTTCAATTTCAAGTCATTTTGCATAAAGCACCCAATAAAAGGAATTAAAATAAATAAATAAATAAAATTAAATTATCCAGTGGCAAGGGGGAAAAAAAGTCCCAATCTAAATATGTGGTTGTACAACTTCTTTTTAAGGAATACAGTAAAGTGCAAAGAACTCAAGTAATTTTGGAATATCTACCATGTTATGAATTCCTCAAGCTTTTTAGTGTGTGATGTTTAATAACATCTTGTTTTGAAATCCATGCTTTTAATTTGGAAGGCTGCTTTATATTTCCGTTTCCTGTTTCACGTTCTCCGCTGTTCATCTCTAAACTAAACTAAGAGTGTAAGAGCCTTTTTTTTTTTTAACTGTTTGCAAAGCATACTTTGCAAAATATTGACATTTATCAAGAAATTGTAATATTTAAAATAAAATGATTAAATACAGAGGATAAAGGTTTGAGGTTAAAATATTTATATTATATTTACCTCTATAGCTAATACTTTTAGATACAGATGGAATCTGAAGAGATCGTTGGTCAGCCGTCGAGTGAATGCAACCCTAGCTTCAACGTGATGGGCTATTATCACATACAGGCCTATTACACTACAAATAACATCACTGTGTGAAGGCTGTGGCCTTCACACGTTATTCCTTTTTTTCCCATTGTTTGGCATCTATCTACTTCCACATAATTCATCCGATTCTCGTCGTTCCAATTTTAACATATTTCAAATATTTAGGCCATTCTTGCTTCCATTTGTCTTATTCCAAATAGCACAGCACGACCTAAGCAAGAAATAAGAGTCATGCTAGTCAAGAAATCACTTTCCTGGTTTCATAATTTTGCTTTGAAAGAAACAGCAATATTAGCATAGTACGAATTCAGAACAAATTGTGGTGAACCGCGCGTGGCTATGTAAAAGCAGCCTGGAATGGAGTATTTGTCAATACGAATAATAAAGTTATTTCAGTAATAATGGATGGCATCCTTTTTATTTTTAAATATATTTACAGAGTGAGTCATACTAGTGTATAAAAAACAAAAAAGTAAACTATATACAATGTTTTGAGTGTTTTGGCACACACAATAATTATAACAAAGTATTTACGAATACAAATAGATCACAAAATTGTAGATTTAAAATCACTGTCATTGTAATTACCTTTAATATTAAACATGGAAAATGCAATATAAAAATTATATGAGGCACAATGCATATTAATGGACAATTGCCGGTAAACATGCCAGATTATAGCTGTCATAGTTTAAATCTGCAGCCCCTTGTCAGGTTGATGTAACACTTTATATACAAAATCAATTTCAAAATAGGGTTAAGTCAGACACATACAATACAGGTACACAGATCATTCGTTCATTCAGCGGTAGACATGATCTTTGCACCATCATTCATCTCTGCTATTCTCACCAGCACACTTGTGCCTCTTAGCTTTAGCCTTACTTAGGAATCTTTGACCACAAACGGCGCAGGTAAAAGGCTTCTCTCCAGTGTGGGTTCTTGTGTGTATTTTTAAGCTTCCCTTCTCAGCAAAATTTTGACCACAAACTGAGCAGGCAAAAGGCTTTTCTCCAGTGTGGGTTCTTGTGTGTATTTTTAAGCTTCCCTTCTCAGCAAAATTTTGACCACAAACTGAGCAGGCAAAAGGCTTTTCTCCAGTGTGGGTTCTTATGTGTATTTTTAAGCTTCCCTTCTCAGCAAAATTTTGACCACAAACTGAGCAGGCAAAAGGCTTTTCTCCAGTGTGGGTTCTTGTGTGTATTTTTAAGCTTCCCTTCTGAGCAAATTTTTTACCACAAACTGAACAGGCAAAAGGCTTCTCCCCAGTGTGGATTTTCATGTGGCTTGCTAAGCTTTCCCTGTGAGTTTTTTTTTTACCACAAACTGAACAGGCAAACGGCTTCTCTCCAGTGTGGATTCTCATGTGTCTTTTTAAGCTTCCCTTGTGAGAAAAATTTTGACCACAAACTGAGCAGGCAAAAGGCTTCTCCCCAGTGTGGATTCTCATGTGGCTTGCTAAGTTTTGCTTCTGAACAAAATTTTGACCACAAACTGAGCAGGCAAAAGGATTCTCTCCAGTGTGGGTTCCTATGTGGCTTGCTAAGTATCCCTTCTCAACAAATTTTTGACCACAAACTGAGCAGGCAAAAGGCTTCTCTCCAGTGTGGATTCTTGTGTGTCTTCTTAAGTTATACTTCTTAGCAAAATTCTGACCACAAACTAAGCAGGTAAAAGGCTTCTCTCCAGTGTGGGTTCTTGTATGTATTTTTAAGTGTTCCCTCTGAGCAAAATTCTGACCACAAACTAAGCAGGTAAAAGGCTTCTCTCCAGTGTGGGTTCTTGTGTGTATTATTAAGATTTCCTTGCGAGCAAATTTTTGACCACAAACTGAGCAAGAAAAAGGCTTCTCTCCAGTGTGGGTTCTTGTGTGTATTTTTAAGATTTTCTTGTGAGCAAATTTTTTACCACAAACTGAACATGCAAAAGGTTTGTCACCAGTGTGGCTGATCATATGTCTTCTCAATAGAGACTGGCTGCCAAAAGTTTGACCACATTGACAGCATTTCCACCTTGTGCTGGCAGCGTGACTTGTCACATCACCGTCAGACTGTTCATAGTCATCGGTTTGAGGAGAGTGTAACGTGTCTTCACCATCTGATATTCGAGCTAACATGCTGTCTGCTGGTGATCCTCCACGGTGGTCCTCGTCATCTTCTGTTGTTTGTTGTCTTGAGTTGCTGCTTGGAGACTCCGCCCCTTTGTTCTCTTCATATTGACATTCATCTTCACTCTTCAAATGGACACCAGTCACGGGCAACTCTGTGAAATGCTCCTCCTCTTTAATGTATGGCGGCAGCTGCTCCTCTTTTTTTATATTGGGAGGCTGTGGCTGCTCCTCTTCTTTAACTTGAAGAGGCTCCAAGTCGTCCTCCTCTTTCACGCCAGGGAACTCTGGCTCCTGCCGCTCAGGACAAAGATATTTTTCACTGACGTCTGCGGGACACAAGATACACATGGTTTGGTAAAGACTGTTTATTGTGATGTTATGTATTTTATATTTACGAGTATCACATGGGCCACACGAGTGAAAGAGTAACAAAGCTGGCAAATGTTACGTATCTGTATTTTGTTCCAGAAATCACTCAACGTTACTCTGTAACTCCTGTAACACTGATTGTTCCGCACATAAATATAGAAAATATTTCAAGTTGTGAAATCTGGCATTCATTGACAAAAAGCTAACAAATGCAAATGCAAAGAAGAACAAATAAAGCCAGGGGAGAGAAATCAATTTGGCCAACAGTCAGTGTATGTCAAACCTAAATGGGTATTTTTAATCATTGCAATGGGCTTAGTGTCAATGTGCCATTAGCATAAATATGTGGCTATATGTAATATATTAGCTAATTCTATGCTAAGAAAAAAATTTTTTGGGTTGTTTTTTACTTGGTTAAAATCAATGGTCCAACTAGTCACTTCTGTTTACAATATCAAATTATCTACTAGGCTTCCATCCTCCATTCTAGTTGTTGGTATGTCAACGAATCAAAAATAAAGAATAAACCTGCTTATTTATATAATTCTTATAGCATTTACCATCAAAAATAGGAGCACCTATTCTTATCTGGTACATGTACCAAAGCGACTTGAGAAAAACTGTAAACGTAAGGTAAAAAGTGCCCGGATGAAGGATCCTTTCAAAATAGACATATTGTTGAAAAGTATTGATTAAATAAGTGACAAACCTGCTCTGTTCAACACAACTCGTGGCTGCTTGCAAAAAGCGTCCATCAGTTGACGTAGTCGCTCATTCTCTTCGTACTTGACTTTCGTTATTGCCAACATTTTCACACGATATTCACGACACTTTTCGGTCACATTTGACGTCTGTTGAGCCAATATGTCGATAACAAACGCGTCTCCTTTTTTTCAGCGGCAAGCTAAGCTAAGATAAGATAAGCTAAACAAGGCCGAAAGATTTTGACAAAAACTGTGTGATACGAATGTAAGCAGACACAAAATGGAGCAGTTTGGCTTCAATAGAGTAGTGACGGACGCACAGTGTCGATGTGTAAGTTCGTATAGTACGAATTCAGAATGAATTATTATGAATTATAGTGAACCGCGTGTGGCTACGTAAAAACAGCCTGGAATGGAGTATTGGTCACGTGAAATCTATTCTACGGCAACACCAGTTGGACAAATCTCGTGTCACGGGGTGGGGCATAATTTATATAAACGTTTGAGTCTATGTTCATTTGGAGAATACATCTTTAAAAATATTTTCATTTGGACGAATAAGAAACATGTTTAGGCCCTGTACAGTGTTGTTGTAAACTCGACATCTTAATTGTAGTATTAATTGCTACTAAACACTAAACTGACTGAAATACAGATATTTTGACAAATTTATGTCTACACGCACCAATGATGTGTGATGGTGACGACCCTGAATGTTGAACTAGTGAACACTCAAAAGCAATTGAATTCTTAGATTCTCTATTTAGTCCAGATTTTATCCAACATGTCAACTGTACCACTCATTCATATGGCAACACATTGGACCTTGTTTTTACAAAAGGTGTCAATGCTGGCCTCTCATATCCTGCAGGTCCCTGTCTCTGACCACTTTTGTGTGTTTTTTAATCTTATCTTTCGATGCGCTGAAATACGCTGTGGGCCAAACCCGCACTGTTTTCGTTATATAAACAACAACACACAGTTCCTTTTAGCTCACCCTCCCTCTGTTTGTTAAACTTGACTCCATCTCCACTATGGGTATTATGTCTCCAGACCAGACCCAGTCTGGAGACATAATACGAGAAATAATACGATCAATTTCCCGGTTGGCCGACAGGGGACGCTGTTTATTTCAGACCGCGGGTTAATTTCAAAATCAGCAAATAAAGTGCTTTTATTATTGTTTGCATTTAATAACTAAATACTTGTCCATGATGTTCATTGTTCGGTTTCTTCTTTTACCACTACTACTTCGACTACATTTCTATATACAGGTAAATAAAATGCTGATGCCTTATCCCCACCTAGTGACAGGAAGCAGACCTTTTCTATCAGCCCTCTACCGGATTCAAGCCACATGTGGATTTTTACGTCCTGTTGATATAGTTGCATCAACCAAAATTAGCCTAATGGCATACCAACATAATTTGACTTTTAACGGAGGGATCAATAAATGTGCAAATTCAGCTAATACTTTTAGATACAGATGGAATCTGAAGAGATCGTTGGTCAGCCGTCGAGTTAGTGCAACCCTAGCTTCAACGTGATGGGCTATAATTGCATACAGGTCTATCACACTACAAATAACATCAGCCTTCACACGTTGTTCCTTTTTCTTTTTATTCCTCCCATTGTTTGGCATCTATCTACTTCCACATAATTCATCCGATTCTCGTCGTTCCAATTTGAACAAATTTCAAATATTTAGGCCATTTTTGCTTCCATTTTTCCTATTCCAATTATATTACTATTAGTAATAGTGAAAACAAACCCCCTTTTAAGGTATCAATGTATTGTTTCTGTAAAGGCCCAGAATCTGGACACATGATTAAGTGCGATGCGGAAAATTGTACTTACAAACCATTTGATTGGTTTCACTTCAAATATGTCAAGTTGAAGAGTGACCCAGAAGGAAAGTGGTACGGGAAGGAACACTTTCTCCAAAGTTTGCAGGACTTCAAACGTAAATAATTGATACAGCTGTGTGACAGCTTTTGTGTGGTTATCAGAAATGACTGCTTGAAGGAGAGAAAATAAATAAAAATAAAAACATGTTGCAGTTTTCTCAGCATCACAAGAAACCTAAGCTTCACTGATGAACATTGGGGAGGCGAAACATGTTTAAAATTTCATCCACTCCTGAGTAGGACGGTGACGTAGAATAGACACTAAAAAGTTGGTCCTTTATATAAAACTACATTCATTAAAAAAAAAAAAAAGCAATTTGCTTTCCAATTATTTGTAAATTGACACGTAGTTTTTTTCACTTTGTACAGCCATTACTTTTATTATTTATTTTAACATATTGGACATTGATATTTGTGTTTAACGCACAATAACAATGGATATTATTCTTGGGCCTGAAAATTGATATTAACATAAAAAAAAAAAAAATTAAGTAAAAAAATAAGCTGAATTGATAATCATATCTTCCTAGAAAAATATGAGATGCAAAAAAAGTATGGCAAACCTCGGTCTGCCAAGATCACGTCTCCATGGGTGATGTTGTCCATAAATTTACAATTAGCAGTCAGATACTTATCACTCACGTGGTATTAAATTAACAGTTCCGTGGTAACACGGCAATCAAATATTTGGCAGTGTTGTGATGTTTATAGCTTGACCATGTTTGAGCTCTTGCTCTCATACTGGATGGTCTGTCAATAAATATCTCAAAGCAATCTATGATGCATGTCCTGCCAAAATATTTTGTCAATACCAAAGGCATAGTGGCCTGTAGCTAATATAATGCTGTAATGCTACAAATAAGATGTTCAAGGTGTCTATGAATACTGTGGACACACCTAATCTGTAGGACAGATAAATAATAGGCATATTAAGACAAAGTTGCATCAACGTCATAATGAGCTTTTGAAATTTGTTCAAGATACAATTCTTGTTTTCTGATATCTCTGGGGAAATGAGGTTAAATACAGCCCTTAAAGTATGGAAGCTAGGAAGTCCTGTGTAGTATTTCACTTTGTTGCGGTCCTTGAAATCTTCAGGATTGTTTGCCTTCATTTTCTGTATAACATTCTTTGCACTTTGATTTTCTTTTTTTAATTTCATAAATTATTTTTTAAGTCTTGCATTTTGAGTCTGTACCACCTCTAATTCATTAGAAACTGCACATGGAAACACATCACACACCTCTTCTGTACTGTATTATCTGCTGTGGATTCCTAATGGCTTAACTCCAGTAGAGTCATTGCAGCCTCTGTCTTTTCCATTTTTGCTTTTCTGTTTTGGAGTCGCTTGTGACGCTGGACAAACATTGAGGGCGGTGCGCTTCATGGACTGTAGCCCAAGTCTTTATTGGGTACCCAGTCTGGATCAGTTTCATCCCAAGGATGAAGTTAACCTGTTAATAAAAGATCAAAATTGTAGAAGCATGAGACACTAGACATCACGCACTAAACATTTTGTTGCAGTAATTCATGAGTGAATGAGTTCATGATTCATCAATTAAAATTTTATTATAAAATCAATGTGGACTGCATGTTAAATATATACATAGCTAAAGCCCTTTACCCCATACAGTATGTCTGCCCAGGATGCTATGTAATAGAAACTGTATTCATTACTTTGATATTAATTCATATGTGAATTCAAGTAAGATTTTTATAGCCAGTCATATTTACAAAAAATAATAATGGAAATTTACTCCGGACAGAAAAATTAATGAAAATGAAATGAAAAAAAAATGCAGCACAGCACGACCTAAGAAAGAAATAAGAGTCATGCTCGTCAAGAAATCACTTTCCTGGTTTCATAATTTTGCTTCGAAAGAAACAGCAAAATCAGCAAAGCATGGTTCTCTTCGTTTTCGAGATAGCCTCGCCGGCTACGTGCAGGGCAGCGGCGGCATGCTAGCCACAACAAAAGACCGTGTATTATTAATTTTAATTTAATTTGTATTTTTTAAGGGCAGCGTAGTGATAGAAGACTATCTTTGTCTTCTGCGTGTTCGTGTTGTTCGGGTAGAGAGACTGGTGATTTTCTGAATACAGACTGGAGATCGGTGAACAGGACCTTCGAAGGATTTATATTACAGAATATTCTGGACACGAGCGGGTTTACAAAAGCACAGCTGCTCCTCGCTTGTGTGTGTTTTCAGCGGGCTCCTATCATTCTTATACTATCTCCCCCCAGGAAACAGCCCCCAGTCCTGAGTTCAATACACATGATGACAGCCGGAAGAAAACAGCCCCCAAATCCTTTTTTTGAGTGCCAAAAACGTTAAATAACGTTTAGTAAAATCCTACGGAGGAACGCCAAAGACGTTAAAAGACGTTCAGCAATTTTTTTTGTTTTTTTTTGGAAACGGGTGGAGGAAAGCCTTGGCCAGCTGTGCTGAAAGCATCAAGAAGATCTAGTTAGTATAATGCCTATTTTTGGCCCCTAGATGGGAGCGATGACTCTCTTTGGACAAGATTGGGTAGGCGACAGTAGAAGACGTGAGGCGGAGCTAGAGTGTTGAGGGGACAATGACTGAGGAAGCCATAATGGCGACCGGTTGCAAGCAGCTCATGCTTGAGCATTTTTTTCAAAGATGAAAAGCATCGACCAATGCTAAAGAGCACATTGAGGATGACGATGATGATGATGGTGTCTCCGAGGTTGACGCCGAAGTTGGAAGCGTTGACGCGGCGGCTATGATCACGTCATAAAGCCTAACCGGCTAGCGATGCTTACACCGGAAAACGCGGAGCACAACCAAGGACGCTCTGTCGGAGGTTCAATCGGACGACGAAGAGTGCCCCGAGTCCAATGCATATTCGTCGGAGGAGTGGGTACAGTCTGATCACGGAGAAGACACTGGTTATGGACTACGATGCCACCATGAATGGAGCGGATAAGATGGATCAACCACCCGGTATAGGAACTGAAGGACATGAGGAAGCCAGACATAACACCACCGTAACGTCACCGTATCATGATCCTGAGAGTAGACTTGATGGCAACATGGCCAAACACACACTGCAGTATATACTTGCTATTCCCCGGAAAAAAAAGTCAGCAAAAAAGTGGAGCGTCTGCAATCGCAGTGAAACTAATCTGTTGTGCAAATCCAGCTGCATCTCCTTGCACGCAGGGGAGTGTTACAAAAAAAACCAACCTGTATTTGAAACATCCACACAATTGTAAATAGTACCACGGTTGCACACATTTGTAAATAGTTTGCGAAATTGTTTCGTCAAATTGTTACACTGTTGAATGTAAATAAACGTATTTTGCTATCAAAAAACACATTTTCATTGTTGGTGGTAGTGTTTTACAGAGGTAAAGCACTGTTTAGGTGTTTGTGGCATCATTCATGGGAAAAAAAGGTGTCAAATTCACTAAAGTGCATGAAATAATATCGTTTCACAAAAAGCTTGATTTCTCCGTATGTTTCAAAACAGAGCATTTGGGTGAAACTAACCATTTTCTATTGTTGATTACTAAAAAACGGAATAAGGTAGAAACAAACTTTTTTTTCTGATGAAAGATGAGAGTCCAATCTTTCATTTGGTAGTATGTGTGTTTCCATAGTCCAAACACAAAATTTTCTGTGGACCTTGAAAGATCAGTCAAAATGCTTAAATCAGCTGGCACTGACGGCATCCCTTTTCTGAAAACGTCTGGCAGTCAAAGAGTTAATATTTCTATTCATTCGCTCAACTTGTCCTTGGGATGGGGGATAATACACTGAACCAAATGTGTTTTAATCCCAATGTCTTTTCTACTGCTTGTAGATGTTTGTTTTTGGTATGGGGACCATTGTCTGATCAAAGTTTTCTAGGAAACCCATGTGATGGTATGTAATGATTAATCAAATGTTTTATCACGATATTTGCTGTTTCAGATTTGCATTGATATGCCTCTGGCCATCCTAAAAAGGAATCCACTATTACCAGCAAATATCTATATCCTGACACTGGTTTTATCATGTCAGTGAAATCCATCGAAATCACCTGCCGTCCGGATCGTGAGTGCCCTGTGGAGGTTTAGATGTAGGCATACTGTTATACCTATTGCAAACACTGCAGTCCTGCAGTTCACTTTTAACAATCTGTCTCATGAAAGGATGCCACCAGGTGTGTAGTCGTCTCAATGTTTCTTCTACACTAACATGGCATATTTCATGGGCTTCAGAAATTAGATTTTTCAATTGTTTCTGAGATGGAATACATTTACCTTCTTTCCGCCATATACCTGCTTCATCTTTTTCTCCCCCTTTGGACATCCACATGCTTTTCTCTTCTGGACATGCTTTTTCCTGCCACAGCTTAACTGTTTCTGTGGTTACTTCTTGTCCTTCTCCTAATTCACTTTCGCTCACCATCAATTGTAATGTTGGGCTGTAGCCCGGCGCTTTCTTTGCCGCTCTGTCTGCCAAATAATTTCCTGCTGACACAAAATCATTCTTTTTTGAGTGTCCTTTACATTTTATCACAGCTACTGCTTTAGGCAGTAATAAGGCGTCTAAGAATATGTGACAGGTTTCTCATTCCATTTTCATTAACTAATTGTCTGAAAGAATAAGTCAGTTCTGCAAAATCCGGAACATGATGTCTGGAATAGTTGCAAAGACCCAGAAAAGCCAACATTTGTTTGACATTTGTCGGTTTGAGATGGTGCAAGATGACATCTGTGTGTGACGGAGACATACCTGTTCCATGTCTCGAGACGAGGCGACCCAAGAAAGAAACCTGAGGTCGGGCAATTTGGAGTTTGCCTCTGGAGCAATTCAAACCTACCGAAGCCAGATGGCTCAAAAGGAGCTGTGTATTGTAATGATTACATGAATTTTGTAATCTATTGCGTTGTTCAAATAAATTATAAATGAGATCGATGAAGAAGTTTCTTGCAAGTTTTTTATTTCAAAAGATTTTGAAGACACACAGGAACCAATGCAAAATGTATCTAATAATTATTAAATCAGTGACGTCTCACTTACAGTATCACAATTCCACAGATCAAATTTATTCAGCAACTTTGCACATCACTCCTCCAAAAAATAAAATAACCACAGACAAACACAAATATCTCCAAAGTGCACAGATCTCACAAAATAAAATACACCGTTACTTCGTCGAATAATAAGTTATATCTAGATCTACCGATTTCTTCGCGAAACGGCTAAACACAACAAAAATAACAAACAACAAAAACAAACATAGCCGTCCACTTCAACCTGTCCTTAATGCTGTCTCACTCACAGCAGCGCCAAATCCAACGTGACGGTACTTCCGTAAACAAGACCGTAACCACGTACGTATAGTTCAAATGTCGTAGGAAAAGGACTTTGCGTCCCTTTGTAACCAAAAAACGACTTTAAACCCCACTAATACTTGTTCACTCAGATCTCATATACAATTTAGCCAATTCAGAAGACGAACACCAGCTGTAGCGATCCCAAACAGACAGAATTTCTCTACGTGGATAAATGTCTCCACTTACCGTTCAATTAATATGGCACCAGAAAGTCAAAGAATCGTCTGGGTCACCACTTTGTAATGATTACATGGATATGGTAATCTATTGCGTTGTTCAAATAAATTATAAATGAGATCGATGAAGAAGTTTCTTGCAAGTTTTTTATTTCAAAAGCTTTTGAAGACACACAGGAACCTCCTCACTGCAAAAGGTGATCGCTGCCCAGAGTGTGTCGGGATGATAATCTTGTAGCATCTTTATACAACAATTCTTAGATTCAGCCCCGCCTATGCTCTCCTTTGAACCTCTAGGAGAGATGTGACACAAAATAGTACTTCCCGACCAAAGTATTTGATGTAGAGAGATTCTGGTCCCTATACATTTTTTATGACAGGACGAGTTGAGGAGCAGAGCGCTTGGCACCTCAATCTTTCCTGATAAACAGAAACCTTTTGGCCCCCTTCTGTTGTTCCGGGAACAGACTTCAAACAAAGATGAGATCAAAAGCAATCCTTATCACTAGTGATGGCAAAATGAAGCTTCATGAAGCACTTGTGATTTTTTTTAAGTCCCCTAGATGGTGCTCTTGGTTGGAAGATGCAGTGGAAATTTAATACATTTCCATTGCACTAGCCTTTATATTTAAACCAAGAGCACCATCTAGGGGACTTAAAAAAAATCACAAGTGCTTCATGAAGCTTCATTTTGCCATCACTACTTATCACATCCTTTCCTAAACATCTGGTGACATATGTTCATTCTACTTCTACTCATGTATAATTAAATTGAAACAGTTAAAATATAAATTGAAACAGTTAAATGTCAACAATCCATCAATTGAACTTGAAAGAGTTCAAAACAGACATTTAAACCTTAAAAAACAATTTTTAGAGAAAAATTCCAGCGGGATCTTCTTCTGATGTCACGACCGCGGGCATTACTGGAGAAACCACGGATTCCACCATCATACAAGAAGTCTTATTTCGTACATCCTGTTTTTCAATAGCTGCGGTAATAATTATTTGGCAAAGAGAACGAATACATGGAATACAACAACAACCGCATGTAGTTAAAAACGCAGCAAATACAGCAACAGAAATCAAAATTGAGGAAACTAAAGTTTTATAGTGGCCAAAAACATGCATCCAATTGTCCCATACCAAAGTGTCTATACCAGAATGCTCTTTCATTTTTTTATTAAGTGTCCAGAGTCCTTCAATTGCGACAGTTAAACTACCATCTGGTGCCATATTATTTGGAATAAATGTACAACATTGATCTCCAAACATTGAGCAAACTCCGCCCCTTTCTGCCAGCAACATATCTAGGGCAATACGATTTTGAAATGCCATCAAAGATGTTGCAGCTAACTGGATGTTAACAGCCTCAAAACTAGATTGAGTCCAATTTCCTAGCCTTTGAACATTATAATGTACATAATTCATTCTATCTACGTTTTTGTTAATTGTACACCACCAGCAAATTAGAGATTCAAATCCTGAAGCTATTTGATCAGCCAGTTTGTATTCATCCGGAAACCCTCTACTCCAATTGCATCTATGTAGGTAGGAACATTTTGCTCTTGCCAAGAAGATCGTTTGACTCTGTGAAAAGGAAAAGATTTTGGTTTCCAAGTATCAATCATTTGTAAAAGGTTATCAACAGATGTGGGGAAAACTTGTACTGGCAGAAGGAGGGTAATGAGAGCACAATATCCTTGCACATTAATCGGTAACTTATCAAATATTCGGTCAGCCCCGCACCACCACCAAATGTCCGCTCTGGATTGCGGTTGACATTTCCGTCCAACATCTATCGATGAAATGCAGTGAGTGATGTGATTTAATTTTCCCAATTTTTCCCCAGTGCCTGTCAGTTTAATACATGAAAAATTACCCTCCGCAACTTTATTTGAAAATATTGGATCAGTTGTCTGCCAATTTACGAGCGGATACACCTTGTCCCATCTTGAGCATTTAACATTGGGGACAGTTTTATTGATAATTGATAATCCTCTATTTTAGCAGGGATTATTCGCAATAAAGGTCGAGGTCCCACGCACACTACACAGTTATTTCCAGAGGCATGCGCTGCTTCGTTTGCCAGCAGTAGCCAATTATTACTGCCGCCGGACAATCCTGTTGTAGCCCGAAACAACTCAACTACACCATCAATTGATACACTAACAGCTTCTACCCCAGTTTCCCTTGCATATTTAGTCATTTTTGGTTCTTCTAACTTACTCATAGTTTTATCTACACAAACTAAAATTGGAAAATAGGGATCAGCTCCGGAGAACCATGCCCATAACAATAGACCAAAACAGGAGGTATTATTTAAAGTTACATTAGGTGGCCACATATTTCCATCAGGAAGAGCAAATGTCAATTCGAGTTGACCTCCCATTTTACGTAGCGTTACCCTTTTGCTAAAGAAAATTGCCTCCACGCTTGATCCCGGTGGCCAGTATCGTCCGCTTTGGGTGGTCACAAAAGCACTCCAGTCTAGTCGTAAAACATGTCCTGTCAAATACCACCAATATTTAACCCAAAGACTACCTTTTGTTTGCCTCCCACTTTTAAATCCCTTCAAAGATTTAATCAGAATTTTAAAAGTGGTATTTGTGTTTGGGGCAAGTGTCAAAGCAATTGAGTTATTATACGTCCAGGATATGATCCAGGGAATGTGTGGGGATTTACTATCTCGTTTAACACGATGTATTGCAGTTACATTAAAATTTGCATCTAAAGGCTTCCAAAAGTACCAGAATGACATAAGAATCAACATGAGCAAAAATGTCGCAATGTAGCAGCTGGTGGCGTGTTCTCTCTTCAAAGCCATCTCGTGATGTATTCTTTGAATGACAAGGGCGTTTGTCAGCTGTTTTTTTTTTTAAGGGGCGTTTTCAGTTTAGCAACCCTTGGCAACTGCCAGAGATCCAGGATTGGTCACTGGGATTATCTTCCCAAAATGTGACCCTAATTGCGGAATAATGCTTCGAAAAAGCACTTGACATCAATCTCCTTGAACAGCAGCCTCCTCGAACAGCAGCTGGATACTGGGAGCAGGCGTGGTTCTCCAGTTGAACCTGTCAGATGGCTCCCCCTGGTGGAGGCGTCGAAACAGAACCAGCGGGCCTTGTGGATGTCACATGAAACCAGGTGTCGCCTTTCTTATGCAAGCGCACTGCACAAGACGTTCTCTCCGTGATTCTGAACGGTCCAGTCCACCTAGGAGCACACCATTTTCGTTTAGTAACTTTTAACCACACATATTCACAATTATTTATTTCTGAAGAAACATCTGGTTGTTTATTTGTTAGCTTGGAGAATGTAGATACTATCTGTTTAAATACTGGAGGTCCTGCAATTTGCGACTCTCCCAGCGGAACCTTAGGAGCCGGAAATGGTCTGTTTTTGTGACCTTCAAACGGAGTCCAACCTTTAGCTGAATTTAATGACATTCGTACATTCATTAATGCAATAGGAAGAGCTTGTAGCCAGTTTAATTTTGATGAGGCCAGTGCTTTAGCCAATTTTTCTTTAATATTTCTATTCATTCATTCAACTTGTCCTTGAGATTGAGGATGATATACAGAACCAAATGTATGTTTTAGTCCTAATGCTTTTTCCACTTCCTGTACATGTTTGTTTCTGAAATGGGTTCCATTGTCTGACCTATTTTTTCTGGGAAACCCATGTGATGGTATGTAATGATTAATCAAATATTTCACCATGACATCTGCTGTTTCAGATTTGCAGTGATATGCTTCCGGCCATCCTGAAAATGAATCTACTATCACCAATAAATATCAGTAACCTTCCACTGGCTTTAACATGCCAGTAAAATCCATTGAAATGACTTGTCCCGGAGCAGTCACTTCTGGATCGTGAGTGCCAGGAGGAGGTTTAGATGTAGGCATACTGTTGAATTTATTACAAACAGTGCAATCCTGTAGTTCACTTTTGACAATTTGCCTCATGTAAGGATGTGGCCAGTTACTTAGTCGTCTTAATGTTTCGTCTACACCAACATGGCATATTCCATGGGCTTCAGAAATTAGAATTTTTAATTGTTTCTGTGATGGGATATATTTACCTTTTCTTCTCCAAATACCTTCCCCATCCTGTTCAGCACCTCTTGAAATCCAAACGCTTTTTTTCTCCGGGCTGGCTTTCTCCTGCCACAGTTTGATCGTTTGGGGATTTATCTCTTCTCCATCTCCCAATTCACCTTCGCTCACCATCAATTGAAGTGTTGTCTGGTAGCCCGCTGCCTGTTTAGCGGCCTTATCAGCGGAATAATTTCCTACTGAGACAAATTCATTATTTTTTGACTGTCCCTTGCATTTTATCACAGCTACTGCTTTGGGCATTGAGACTAACTTATAATTCTATATTTATTTAATTCAACATGGACTGTTTGTGTGCATATCTCCCTTCGCGATGATACACACAGACAGACCAGTAATTCCCCCATCTGAAAACAGATCGATAATTTTTCAGACCAGTATATAAAAAACTGCAGTAGTAAACAAATTGTTGCTTTAAAAAGAGGGGATTTTTTTTTTAAATTTTACCAGTAATAGAGGAATAAAAGAATTTTGTCCTCTTTGCGTGTTCCAAAAATGAGGATAGGTTTGATGCAAGAAAAATACACCTTTGCAAAAATGATTTTTAATCAATCAGAGATCTCTGGAGACAGATAACAGCTTCAGATTTCATCACTTAAAGAACGTGGGATTTCAGAGCGTCAAATGTGCTCTTCTACGTGTACAATAACTTCTTATAGTTAAAAAGACCTCCTCCTTTTCATTTGTAGACTAAACATACTCTCTGGTACTTTTCCGTGAGCAGATGGCGTAAACAAGGTCAGGTGGATGTTTTTGAGACAGAATGTGTTATATAGTTGAAGGATTTTCCCATAGCAAAATCTCACAAACAAGTTGAACCAAATTTACGGTGGCCGTGACTGATGAAGAAAGTAAAGAGTGTGTGTGTGTGTTATTTCAAAGCAAATTTTGTTTTCAAGACCGAAATGTGTTTTCGCACAAAGCGCTGAGAAGGAACTTTTTTAGACTAAATAGTATGTCCCAGCTTAAGGCCAGACCATACGAGGTCGACATCATCTGCTCTGCTCAGGACACAAAACATTTCGACAAGGTTAATGTGAAGAATTAAAATGTTCATAATGTGTAACAATAGTTGATATATGAAATTAGGTATTAAAAATGTTATAATATCTTTCACCAGCAAATTCGCCCATGAGTCCCAACTCAGTTGTTTAAATTTCAAAAGAGAAATGGGCAAAATATTAGAAGACCAAATTCAACAAACCTCAAATAACGGAAAATATAATAATTAAGATTGAAATTAATTTTATCCTACCCTTATTCCCATAAGCTGTTTTCAATTTCCGAAACCACACGAAATTTACCAGTATTTTCTTTTCTACTATAAAAATATAAATATTGTAGCTTAGGCCCATAAATTTACAAAGAACCCCCGTTTTCAGCCAACCATCAATTATTATTAAGATATGAAGTCGCCCTTCATTTATCATTAATATTGCGGCACCCAAACGGAGTGGGGTATTAATTTTAAAAAGTTATTAGAGCCACTTTAGACAGGCCCACATCAGTTGGGTCAATACACCACAGTGCAGCAGTTTAGTTTAGTTTTGTAGTTTTAACAGGTCACCATCAAGCTTGCTAGTCTCCCCTTGTTGATGTCGGTCCAAAAGCTGATTGTTCTAAAACAGACATGGAGACAAACAAATCATATTAAATCAAATAGGCATCAAGAGTTTTAGAATATAATAAATCTGTGTGTATAGAGTGTTGCCAATCAGTTGCTTCTGTGTACGGAATGCTCCACTGTATATGTCATCACCTATACCTGTCAAAAATAGAGTGCAGTGTACACAGTCAGATACCGCATCACATGGTCTGAGATCACGAACTCAAGGAAATATTCTGGGTGGGGGCGGAGTCACCAGAGCAGTGGAGCAGTTTTTATGAGAAGATTCTTTCCCATAGGATTCACAGGATAATTCGGGGCGTATACGAATGCATGCAAGAAAGTCTGTGCGGAGCACTGCGTGTGTATTGGAATAGTTTGTTCTCTTTTAAGACCCTTGCATGTGAGTTCAGGGTCCAGTCATTGCGGAAACTGTCCACCAGGTGGCGCCAGGAACTGCTGCTGTTCATCAAGCGGCGGCAGGAACTGCTGCTGTCCAGCAGGTGGCGGCAGGTAGTGCTGATTAAGGGGAAAAGGCAGATATTGTTGTGTTGATGACCGCGTACGTAAGCCACGCCCCCTCTGCTGGTAATAGCCGCGACCATGTTGTTGATAGTAGCCGCGACCATCTTGTTGATAGTAGCCGCGTCTATTTTGTTGATAGTAGCCGCGCCCTCTTTGCTGTCTGCGGCCTCTGCTCCAGATGCCACGTGCCACGTGTGTCGGCATTCATTTGCCCAGTGGCCGGCTCGACCACATTTGAAGCATTGATTTCGATCAACAAAAGGAAGTGACCGAAACACAACACAATCTCTCACAACATTAGGTGATGAAATATCAGTGGAGGGCGGAACAACAAGGTCCTCCTCTTTGTTGTCATGTGCCTCTGCCCGCGAGCGCTGTCGGCAAGTACTGGCCCAGTGTCCAGAACGGCCACAGTTGAAACAGTGATCTCGATCAATGAACGGCACTGATTGAAACATAATAAAATCTGCCCCAACATTATTAGGTGATGACATATCAGTAGAAAGCCGGAAGAACAAAATCCTCCTTTATTTTTTAATAAAAAAAATAAAAAATATATTAAAAAAAATAAAAATAAAAATAAAAAATAATAAAAAAATAAAAATAAAAATAAAAATTTTCTGAAAGTTTGCAATTAAATAATTGCTAATTATAATTCAGTATTGTTATGTTTTACAGTATTTAATTTGATATGTTTTGCATACCTTCGTAAATAATATTTAAGATGAGATAGGACAGCTTGCTCTAAAAATTTACAAATATGATACAGAGTCAGTTGGCAAATGTCCTGTTTTCAACGAATATTCCACAAGAGCACGGTCAATGAAGGCCGCAGCCCCCTTGTCAGCTTTTGGTCAAACATCAAGTCAGAGATTATTTTTAATTACATATCACCTCAATTATGTTAAAAATGTGACAACTCCCAGTTGACGCCCTCAGGGGACTTGCACGCAAAATGGCCGACTTCAAATTCTGAAATGGGACTCAGAGACAAAACAAAGGTCAAATCATTTTCACACCTACGAATAAGTCATCATAGATACAGGAAAAAAAATTAACATTATTTTTCTATTTATAAGCCTGGGGGAAAGGCTTTTTTTTTTTAATTGTCACCGACAAAGGGAGGAAGTCTCCTCCACTTTCAAAATATGGACCCTTTTTCCATTAAAACCTACTCTTTCCCCTTCTGCAAACGCCATTCATA
Organism: Vanacampus margaritifer; assembly: GCF_051991255.1. Taxonomy (NCBI): domain Eukaryota; kingdom Metazoa; phylum Chordata; class Actinopteri; order Syngnathiformes; family Syngnathidae; genus Vanacampus; species Vanacampus margaritifer. The sequence goes on along the minus strand of NC_135436.1, from coordinate 9,306,362 downwards.
TACATCCTATCTTATCTGTTCTCCTCCATTTTAACTCCTGCTATCTACAAACTTCACCCTTTTTTTCATTAAAACCTACTCTTTCCTTCTACTTCAACATGACACAATCCAACTTTTCCATTGTCAGAGTCATACAACCAGGACGGGGAATGGGGAAGTTCCTTCCAAGGACTGTACTTAAGTCTCGGGAATGCCCCTCAAAATGGCTGACACCAAATTCTGGAAAGAAACTCAAGGTTAAATAATGTTCTCGCGTACGAGGAAAATTATGAGGGAGAAACAATTAGCTATAACAAAAAATATTTCAAGTAAAAAACAACCAAAAAAAAACAAACATATATATCTTCTCATTAAACTATAAAAGCAGACCTAATTATAAAAATGAAAATACGGATGTCACCTGCCTCTAGCTTCTGTAAAAGCAGACCTAATTAAAGCACATACAAGCGCAACAATCACACAATTAACCCTATCTCTTTTATGAAAAAAAAAGATATTTTCCTTTCAAAGGTTTTGAGGCTTTCGGCTATTTAATTTGGAAAAAGAGTGAGATCTGGTGGTCAGCTAGAGTCATAGCAACTATAATCCTCAAAGTGATTCGCCTAATTAATTTATATTCCAACGTCACAGCAAAAAGTTCAGTCTTACAGTTGTGTATGTCTAATGATCGTGAGGTACACATGGAAGTGTTGCAATATTTTGACACTGTACTAGTCAATGTGATGTGCTGTTATTCGTTCGATTTGTATAAACATAATTTAGATATGACGCAAGTGCGCTGTGAAGCCAGATAATCAAGTATTTCAACATCAGTCTTTAGGAGATGTGATTGAGGGTCTTAGAGAATCAGTTACGGCAACAATTTATGTAATGTGTCCTCTAATTGCTTAACGTAGGCATTGACGCCCGCGGCCTGTAAAACAGAGTCGCATTGGAGATTTTTATTAGGAATATTACCGTCCCAATCAATTTATCCCGTTCAGCCTTTACTAAACGGTTTTATTTATTTTATTACGTAAATTCGTCGTCTACAGCTGTTTTTATTTACAAAGCGCGAAAAAATAGAACGCTATTTACTTAGATATCATCACAGCCATCCGAGCGATCGTTACAGAACCACCCAAAGTCAACATTTCAGCATTAATCATCATTTAATACACTTTTCTTACAGTTACGTCCGGGTTTTTCCTCTATATAAGAAATACATATATCTCTAACACTTTTGTAACCAGCGATCGGCGTTTACGTACACATACAGCTTAAACTGCCGTCATCAAAGACATCAAGCAAACCACAGATCTTATCGGAGAGAACCCAACTTTTCCACAATATTCTTAAGTCCAGTCGTTCAATTATTTCACGTCATTGTTTGACGGCCGATTACAAACCCCGGAAGCTTCTCAAGTCGTCTAGCGGAAGTACTATCAGGTCAAACCATTCGGTGTCGCGGTCAAAAGCGCCCCCGTAACTTATATTAAACATTAACCTGTCTAGTTATTATTATATTGAAGTTATATAAATAGTTATAAATGCAATGACGTCAGACAATTGTACAAAAGACAAACAAACATGAAATATCGCTTTCGCGACACACACAAAAAAAAAATAAATCCGGATACCTGTTTTTCTTTCAGCTGAACAAACTTATCCAAGAATCTTAATACCAAATCATTCAAGGACCCCTCGATCGCTCTAACAACGGCGTACTAAATCCGTTTGTGTCAATCTGTTTTCCAAAGCTGAACAACCTTTTCAAGGATATTTACGATTTCTTAACAGCGGCCGTACTATCCGCTGTGTCAATCTGTAACCCTTAATCTCATATACAAGGATTTTAATAACAAATCATCCAAGTACCTTCCGTTTGCGTAAACAAACTGTTTGCCTTTTCAGCTAATTCAATTGTACAAAATCCATCGTAACGTTACGTACCAAACTCTGGTAATATATCCTCATCTGCGCATGCGTAAATCTGTTGTCTTGCAGCTGAACAAATGTATTCAAGAATCTTACAATTTCTTAACAGCGGCATAAATCCGTTGCGTCAATCTGTACCCCTTAATATCAAATGTATTCAAGAATCTCTCGACATCTCAACAGCGGCGCAAATCCGCTGTGTCTGCCTGTTTTCCCATTTTCAGCGCAACGACCAACGTGACGGCATTTCCGTAAACAATGCTCTCGTCACCACGTACGTGTACAGTTCAAACACCGTAGTAAAATCCGAAATCAGGGACTTCGCGTCCAACAAAACGACTTCAAATTTTACCACTACCTGTTCACACAGATCTCATCTCCAATGTAATTTTACAAGACGAATACCAGCTGCAGCGCTTCCAAACAGACAGAATTCTTTAAACGTGGATAAAATGTCCACTTACCGTAATTAATGTGGCCTGGAATTCTATCCGTCCGTGAACGCCACAGCCCGCAAAACGTTGTTCGTTCGTCGGGTGGTCACCATTTGAAGGCGTAAATTATAATTTATATTCTTTTGCGTGTTCAAATAAATCAAAGATGAGATTTCTGTGAAAAGGGT
>NC_135436.1:8963823-8993823 GCF_051991255.1 Vanacampus margaritifer | reverse complement strand
ACGTCACTTCCGTACTCCGGGCAATATAATAAATCACATTTAAATCAACAAATTGGTTCAGTGTTGGATTATGAACTTTGTTGATAAGAGTGGCTATTGTTCTATGATTTACAGTGTCAATTTAAAAAAAAAAATAGATCACATTTAAAATTAACCCGAAAGGCTCATATACTAAATTAATTACCACAGACGAAAACAAAGGATATTATTGCTAGAATTATAGATAATTTTGTAATCGTTTAATGTGATTTCAGTTTGCTTTTTTAAAAAGTTATTATTATTTTTTTCATTAACGAAAATGTTTTTTTGCTTTAGTAAATAAAATAACCTTGCTGCTGTCACACAGTTGCTGTCCGAGGATGTTTTGGTACTATACTTTAGTAATGGACGCATGTGTTTTTTGGCAAAATTGTGAGCGAGCCCAGTAACTTGGCTTAGAAGCAACCCTGCAAATGAATGGTCACATGATGCTTTACTGTTGGCATGAAGCAGGACTGATGGTAGCGCTCATCTTTTCTTCTCCAGACAAGCATTTTTCCGGATGCCCCAAACAGTTGGAAAGGGGGTTAATCAGAGAAAATAACTGTAACTCTTTTTTCCTTATTTTGGTCTGTGTTTATGGAATCCCTTTTTCACTGGTCACACCAGGCCATCCTCCAAAAGTCTTACTCCCTCACCATGAGTGTAGATGGACTCATACCTGCTTACTGCCATTCCTGAGCAAGCTCTACACTGGTGGTGATGTCCTTATCCCTGCAGCTGAATCAACTTTGGGAGATAGTCCTGGCTTTTGCTGGATTTTCTTGGGTGCCCTGAAGCCTTCTTCACTTAAAGTTTGTAAGGTCACTAAAGGAAATTACTTTAATTTTCATGGCAAATAGGGACTTTGCAATTCATCTAATCACTATAACATTCTGGAGTACATGTACATGCAAATTGCCATCATAAAAAAACAATAATAAGTCAGCACTGCAGATTCTTAGAAAATCAATGTCATTCTCAAAACATTTGGCCGCTGGTGTACAGAAAGATGTTATACTGTAAAGGCAGGGTGGGATGTTAAATGATGAATTAATGTACGGCACTGACAGTTTCTCTGTCTCTGCTGTTAACCATTGTACATTTTTAAATAAACAACCACTGAAATAATTAAATACTGAATTATATAATTAAATATCGTAGGGTATTTCATTATTTAATTATTTACTTAGGAAATGGTGGCTGCAAAAAAAAAAAAAAAAGGCTCTGTGTCTACAGACAAACATTCACAATACACAGCATTTTGAGAAAAAACTGAATTATGGAGACGTGCGTAATTGTGAGGACAGGTGATGGTCAGCCAATCAAATGCTGTGAAATATACACTGGTGTGAATTATTCATGAAGTGGTGCATTACAAGGACCTTCCTACAGGGGGCGCCATCAAATACACAAAAATACACAAATTCGCGTAATTATGCTTTACAAGGACATTGGCTAAAACTTTGGATTTAAGCCTTCTACAGCCCTAGAAGCACTTCTGCATTGAAATAATTATGAGGACATGGGCTGTGTCCTCATAATTCAAAATGTCCTCGCAGCACGGCATGTATTCAGGTGAAATGTCCTCATAATACACAAAGGCAAACACACATACACACACACACACACACACACACACACACACACGCCAGAGGGAGGACAGAGCACGTTCCCCTGCCACCTGGTTGTGGACAAGGGGAGGGAGGAGCGGAGAACATGAAGGCGTTTGACAGGGTGGGGTGGAGCAGGTGGACAGTGACAACAAAACATCAAGCGTGCCAAGCAAGCTGCAATCACTGGCTAGCTCCAGAGTCCATGGCCACGCTAATATGATTTAATGTTACATAACAGAAGCTGGCACATGGCATTCTCAACACAACGCTGCGGCTTGGGAATAGCATTATCTTATTTTTTTTTTTAAAACCATTTGACAACACAGTTGTCTCACATTTGTTTATCAAGAAAAGCACAAACATTTTCAAATTGACCTTTAGCATGTTAGGACTGTTTTGCTAACTACATGTATAAAGCAAAGCATAAATTTAATTCATTAAAATTAGTCATGACTTTTTAGTATAACGTTAAACTTTAAAATGGGTAAATTTGACCATAACATAGTGTGGTGGTTAATTAGGCTCTTTAAGCCTTAACTGACACATTGCTATGTTAGCAATGAAATCCCTGTACTGTACTACTAACACTGTAATCCACGTTAAAATCTAATGCAATGCATAAGGGTTAATTACTACGTAGGTGTTTGTACCTTTTCCATACAAATATGCTCGCACAATCTTAACAGCAAGGGCGCAAAAACAGTACTGTACTTGGCTGCCCCCTAACAAACCATTGGTGCCCTCTGTGACATTTGAGTGTTATCATCAAGTAAACATAACAAGACGTGTCCCTCCCCCATCTCACGTGAGTACAATTCTTGGAGAACCCTTCACCAGTCCTGTCATTGATCATGAATATTTTACTTTAAACACTAGTATGAACACCTGGAGTACATTATATATTTGGCACATGTGTATTATGCCAATATAACAATATCCCAAAGCATGAAGGAATGCCCTGTTTTGCTGGGTTTTCTCTGTCTTTATGAAGAGCAAGCAGTACAGTAGTAAGAGCAGTTGTAGTGTAGCCTATGTTGAGGATTAAGCCTGGTTATATAACGAGTGACCTGCTAGTGCGGGCCTTGCTAGCTCCTGACACACTGGCGTACAGCGGCTTAAGAGAGCGGCTTACCTCTGCAAATGACTCTCATACTTAACGTTAACCTGACACCATTTTCCAGAAAATACATAACACACCAGCAGTCTTTACAACGCGACTTTTATGAATGACCAACGTCGTTAAGCATACATTTACTGACCCCCGCAGCTGCCAGACGCAACAAATATACAGTATATGAGTGGAACTGTGTGACTGCTTGTTAACGTACTTGAGCCTGATTTGAGCTAGAAAAGCAGTCATTCACAAAATGTTAACGTGACTTCTTGACAGAACTACTGAAATCAAAAACAAGAAAAAAAACAATTTCAAAATGAAACGCTCGTGTTTGAAATTGGATTCATTTGCGTGACATAACAAGAACGTAGCGGGCACCGTGTCTCTCTCTCTTACCTTGGCTTGGTTAATGAGGAGCCCCACGAACGCTGAGACGAGCGCCGAGCCTGACATGCTGCCTTTTCTCCTCATCTCTTGCTTAAGAAAGGGGAATGCGGCTGCCGGCGGTTCTTCGGGAACGGTCACCGTGTATGTCTGTCTCATGCTCGGCATGCTGAAGGAAGAATGGAGCCGACGAGTGCCGGTAGTCTAGAACGCGCTCCTGCTGGCTAACTGCCGTGTTTCTGATGCTGCGTCGTGCGTGACACGCTCTGTCATTCATTAAAACAGCAAAACGCCAAATATAAATCTCCTCCTAAACCTCCTCTTTACAACACCTAGTGAATTTACAAGGAGAGGATGAGAAAAAAAGTACAGGTAATAGAAATATCCAACCCCCCAAAATTGCCTTTGGCAATAGTTGTATCAGCCTCCACCTAAACAGAGTATTATCTCTGAAAATGAATCTCATTACGTTTGTCAGCTCGCTCGATCCACTCCTTTAACGTCCCCTAAACACGGACCGCCTACCACAGACGTCAGTGCCCGCCTCCGAGTCCGGCCAAGCCGTCTGTCAGAGACCAGCTTCCCCCGCACTGATGTAAAGACCTCAGCAGAAAGTCTTCAGGCTGTGGTGAAGAAGACCACACAGGTCTGGATTGATAATGGCAGACACCTACACTTAACCAACCTTGAGCAAGATGACGCAGTGATACCAAATTACAGTGTACACATAAAAAAATTGAAAAAAATCCTATAGGATTTATACACACTAAACGCTCTTGTACACTGCTTAAATATGCATAGCAGGGGCAATTCTAGGATCAGACGTTTAGGGGTGCTTAGTGTTTTGGCACCAGATGACATCTGATAAGGGGGAGGCCGTGTTCACATTTTGCAGCTAAAAAATTGCACACACAATTACACACAACATTAAGCCTTAAAAAACAGGTATGCCACGGCAGCCGCGTGGTAATAATCAGCAAACTATGACATTAGTATAGTGGAAATGAGATGAGGACGTGAAGGCAAGTCATATCTCTTTACTCTCCACACCAAAACTATTCATACAGCAAGCAAGAAGTTTCAACCCAATGATCTCTCTCCCTTTGAAACAAGCAACGTAAATCGCCCAGCCTTGCCTTAAAGATGTAGGCCGCCCCTGGTGAATGTCTGTCCCTTGTCGGTCACCACAGAATTCTCTTAGTCTTTTTATACTACAACTTTGATGAGACTGTATCTGTGTCCATACAGTATTCTTTCATTTCTGAAGCGAGATGGTGAAAGACGGCAATCACCATCGCAGAGAACCTTCTATGCAAATCGTGTTTCTTGAATGCAGTAAATTCAGCAATGTTAGCAGTAAACACACCAGTTGATGTCAAAATACAAACACTACTTTTAGTAATGATCAAAGCACATTTCGTAAAATGTCAAAGAACATTAATTATCAAATCAAGTAATTGTGAAAAATATCGATATCTCAAAAACTAGAGGAAATTCAAAGAAACGGAAGACATTTATGGAATGATAAGACAAGGAAACAAAGGCAAGCCAAATCTCTTTTACTCTCCACACAAAACTGACTTGTTTCCAAGCAAGCCAGAAGCTTCTGCACTCTGCCCTTCAAACCTTTGATCTCTCTCATCCCTTTGATACGAGAAGCATCATACTCCCACCCCTGCCTTAAAGCTATACCGGTAGTTTCTTGCTGAATATCTATCTCCTTTTAGGTCACTCACCACAATACAGTATTTGTTGGCCAGAGTAACAGGCATCCAGTCGATGGCACCTTGGCTTTAATGCATAACACATGCACATGGCAAAAGTTCATTCCCCCAAAAAAATAAAAAATAGACAGCGTGCTTCCTAGCTAGAAAAAACATCAGCTAACTCGTACTTGTACAGGCTTAAGGTTAAATGCAGCAAAAATTAGACCTGGTAATAATAATATGATGGTATCGAGTTGCACAATTCACACTAGTCTAGTTAATTTTGTTTAGTACCACAAATGGTGTAAATTGTTGCCCATTTGGCATCCATTGCAGCCTGGTTATCCTGGAACGGGGATTACTACATTTGCGGTGGTTTTTCAAGTTGTCTTATTTTTACCCCAATGGGATTTTTCGAGTTTTTCCTTGCCTTCTTGTGGTTCGATCAGGGGATGTTGTTAATAGTTGTCATCTGTGGGCATGTGAAGCCCTTTGAGACTCTTTTGTGATTAAAGGCTATATAAATAAACTTGACTTGACACAAGTTGGGCTACTTGCACCACCAATCCATATGACTGGAAGGTGTGGCTCTGCGCAGATCATGCTAGCTTGCTCAGAACCTGTAGTTGGGGGGATAGAGTGGATTAAAAAAAGTTTTGAGTTAAAAGTGGATGTTACTGTTTTTTTCTTGTTAAAATATTACATTTGAACCAAGTACTATATATATATATATATGTTGTTTTTTAAAACACTTTTATAGCTTGTTAAAAAGGACAAAACGATATTTAGATACGAAAATATGGTCCTGTGTGTAGGAGCTGATCTCCTTCCTCTATTTCCAACTGCCTAGGTCCTCGCTCCTTTGTTTACATGCTAATGGCTCCCACCATACCAAGCCTGCCACCACTGCATGGGAGCAGTGCATATTTTTTTCTGATGACGTATGTCAGATGAGCGCAACCTGAGTGTCCGCACTGCAGTCACATTGGATACAAAACTGATTTATATCCACTACGAAGGAGGCCTAGGTCGGATTTGAAACAAATTTTGACGCTGGAAAAAAATTCAATTGACATTTTCCATGAAAATCATCGAGAAAAACGGGGAAAGAAAAACCTTGGGGGAAAAAATACTTTCCCCCTCTTAATATGCAAATATGTGATTCTGCGGTAGCGGTCAACTGTAGATGTCACATATGGGTAAAATAACTGGAAATGGCTTGCGATGTGAATATAGCATATGACTATGGTTTTGTGAACTGCAGCAATTTTTATGACTGTCATAATTCACTAAACTAGAGACGAAACTGTATTATCCGCAACAGATACAGTATGATGTCATGGCCATATGTGCAAAGAGTCTACTGGCATAGTATTCAGACTACTTTCAGTTTCCAGATTAATATGTCTTTATCTAAAGCAGTGTAAATGTGAGATGGACAGACTACTTGACTTTACTACTCCACAATAATGTTTAGAGCATGACATGGACTAGGAGCAACAGTTGAGTTTGCTGAATTAAATTACGGCAGTCCCTTCCTTAAACTCTGGGGCAGTGAACCCTGGTCCTCGATAGCCACTGTCCTGCCTGTTTTTCAACGTCTCCCTCCACCAACACACCTGATTTGATGAACAGGGTCATTATCAGGCTTCTACTGAGCTTGCTGATGGGCTGATCATTTGAGTTAGCTGTGTTGGACAAGGGAAACCTCTCAAACATGCAGATACTCCTGCCCTCAAGGACCGGACTTTGGCACCTGTGCTTTAAGGGAATACAGAGTGTGACACCGGACAGCAGTAATATTTTGTTATCTAGGCTAGGGTCAGGACATGTGACCAGGAAGAACTGTAATGTTGTTGTTGTTGTGACTTAAAATAGCAAAATGAAGTTTTCATACATGCTGTTTATTCAAGGCAATTTTCAGAAGTGATATCGTGTTTGTATTTTTCTATGTTGTCATATGGTCAAATGACAAACAAGTGTGACTTTCAACTGACTGAGCCAAGAGATCTTGGCAATAAGCTGTTAATAACAAGGGGCAATCTTTGTCTTTCAGCTATATATACAAGTAAAAAACTACTGATCACTGAATAAATCCAACATTACAATGACTGGACAAATGTGATTCCTATAAGCGGAAAAGAAAAAAGAAAAAAATGGAAATTGAGACACACATACTTAGACACATCATATGTTGCAAACGAAACACTGTCCTTATGTGAAAGGAAGCACCTTTTCGTCCCTCCCATACCTGATGACTTAAACCACAAAGGTTAAAGAAAATGTTACAAGGGTTAAGACTTAAGAGCTGCTTCGGAGATTCCACTTTCCAGAGAGCCCCGTGTCACTTGCTTAAAAATGAAGGTGCTGTTTGGTTGAAGAGGAGATCTGCGTATGTGAAATCGACTGCTCTTCTCTCAAGTACCCAGATATCTGTCGAGCAAACTGAATTTGTGTTGAGAAGAACGGAATTTGTAATTGAAAAACGGAATGTGGAAATATAACATACCGGTAATTGAATTTTCAGTAAGGCTCATATACAGTTTCAGAGAAATGTAAATACATTTCATAATTTTAAATTCAGTTTCAAGTGTATTAGAATTTAGTTGCAAATTACAAATCGTAAAATTAAGAATCCGTTTTTCAATGCAATGATTCCAATTCAAAGTGATTTAAATTCTATGGTGGCATATATTTCAGCCTTTAGATTTCAAAGTAATTTTCAGAAGCGAAGGCACACAGTGTTCCTAACAGGAATCTCAAGTTTCAATCTCTGTGTACACAACAAACAGGCATGGAGTCTATATGTAGGAGGCTAGAATCGGCTCATGCGGACTCCAATGTAATCTGGGAGATATGTAGTATTTAGCTTCTTAACGGTCAGCATGCTTATGATGAAGAGCTGAACAGTCATCTTAATAAATAGATCTGAATGAGAGTCTCTGCAATTTGATCTTGGAGGATTGAGACGTCCAGTACTAAGTGATTGGTTTGTATTTTCTGAACGGAATAGGAAAACAACAGGATAGCCAGCCGTCTTTTAAAGGACAAACTATGTCGTAAGGTGCAACTGGAAAGCCAATGAATATGAACTGACAATGGACCTTGAATCAACATTCCTACGCTAAGATTAAATGCTGACAAATGCTGTTAAAACACTCGTGTAAGTTCAAGGGAATGTGTGGGAGGCTCCCAGGACAGAATGAAGCCTTCTGTGTAACTCTTCAGGAACAGAATGATGTCTTCAGTACAAATTGTGGAGCCTTAATACAGTATCATACGATATTTTTTTTTCTTTCTCATGTAGTCAATCATAAACCATAAAAAAACAAATCTATAGACTTTTTGCAACATTTCTATTCTATAGTATAAACTCACATTAAAAATTTAATGACTGACTGCCAACTCACTATAAGGTCAATTTAAGGTTGAAAAACCTTTGGATATTTTACATTACAGTACAGTTTTGGTGCAGTGCCAGTTCAGCAATGATAACTTAATGCTAATCATACATTAATTATTGCACGACATAGGCTATTTTAACTCATTCACTGCCATTGACGGTTATAGTCGTCAAAAATTCATTTAAACTATTTCTATTGGTTTAACATTTTTTCCACTTTTGTTAACAATAATATATGAACCTAGATTTTTTTTATTGTACATTTAGAACAGATATAAAATTTGTGATTAATTGTGAGTTAACTCATGAAGTCACGGAATTAATTACGATTTTAATTGCCCAACGCTGCTATTTTTGAATTGTAATTAATCACATGACTTGAACAGTTAACTCACAATTAATCATAAATTATATATCTGTTCTAAATGTACAATATATATGTTTTTCTAGCTTTTCATACTCTTGTTAACAAAAGTGGATTTTTTTTTTAACTAATAGAAATAGTTCAAATTAATTTTTGACGTCAATGGCAGTGAATGAGTTAATGTATATTAATTGTATGGAATATCATGTTGCAAGATACAGACTATGCACAAGATGCATGGCAAATCAAGTTGACTGTTTTCATGCCCTCAAATGAGCAAAACACTGGTTGCTAACTGCACAAGTGCATCTGTAAAAATACCAAATTCCCAGTCTCAGGTTTTTACTGCACCTCGCACACGATTTGCACTAGACATGAAAATAGAGGGCTGAGGGGCCGGCACGGCAATGAATTTTGAGCGTCCGTCATTTGGTAATTGTCATCAAGCGACACACCCTTCCGTCATTGTCAATCCATCAATATTTCAAGCCGAACTGCATTGTAGTCACAATCCGTCATTCGTCGATTGCTCAGCAAAATGAACGTCCGTCAATGTTTCCGTCTTTCAAAGTGGGCATCCGTCAATACTCCATCATTCGTCATTCCAATCCATTAGCAGAATGGGACGTCCAGATTGTGGAATTTATTGACGGATTGATGATTATTACATTGACAGACAAAAACCCCTTTCCGGCAATGCTTAGGTCGTCAATGTTTCGAAGTTTCCCGTCATTCGTTAAAAAAAAGGGCATTCCTGTGTGGGGCAGACGACAAGTGTTCTCAATGAATTCAGTTATATCGAACATGTATAAAATAAAAAAAAGATAAAAATTAAATTAAATAAAAAAAAAACATCAACAACACAAAGCACTTAGGAAGATGTATAAACTATTTTAACTCCTACCCTTTTTACAACTTATAGCCTATACAAGTACAACCCCAACTGTTATAAGTCCATGTGAAAAAAACAAACATAATATACCTATTATAGCCTTATAAATGAATAACACAAACATACTACAAAAGACATAATCACTCGTATAAATACAAAAGTTTGTATATAATTATTCTCAGCTTTGTTTATACCTACATCTCAGTCCTACATCATATCTACATATCTGACATATTTCCTTTTCTCTGTACTTATCTATCAATACCTTCTTATACTTCTTTTTAAACACATTTATATTTCTACTTTGTTTGATATTAATCTCCATACAAAGTCGCACCACACCTTGATGTGCAGATACTTCTCATTGTTGTTTGAACCTTTTGCTTCTTAAAATTCAAATCCCCCTTATATTATACCCACCCTCTCTGTCTGTGAACATTCCCGTGATATTTTTTTGGCAACTGATCATTTCTGGCATATTGACGGAATGCCCACCTCTTGTCCTTGACATGGCGGAAGAAGTAACTGATGAAATAAAGTGCATTTTTAAGGAAGTGCAAGCAGACCTCCATAGTCAGATGATGTAAAGTTGGAGTTACAGATCTGTGATTTGGGCGCTTGGAGACTGCCTTCCACCTCGATCATTCATGTCCATGTGTCACCCCACACTCGCCCATCTCCATAGTTGTGCCGCAGCCAGGGGGTGATTTTAATAATAATAATAATAATAATATTAATAATAATAATAACCGATCAAATTCACCAAAATCTCGTTACACTACCTGCTCCAACAGTTAGACGTGGTTCGAGCAGGTGTAATTTCCACTTTCTGTCACCAATTTGCCAGGTGTGCCACGCACATGTCAAAGGAAACATCCTCTGAAGGCCATAATGCTCACCATGGTGCTGATTTGTCTACCAAATTCCAAAACAGGCAAAACAAGGTTTGCATGGAAATCAAGATGCTGCAGTTTTTATACTCGAGCGCAGATACAAATACAGAGCACTCAGTATTTAGCATGACATCCATACTGTACATTCTCCGCAGCACTTAACTGTAGAGCATCTGGAGTCTATCATAGTCACGGTCAGTCACTTGAAGGTAGAAAATGAAGCGCTGAGTGGGAATAGATCAAACATGGCAACAAAGGCAGCTATGTGAACCATTGCACAAGCAATGCCCCAATGTGTAATCCATTTTCTATATCGCTTGTTCTCATTAGGGTTGCTTGTGGGCTGGAGGCTATCCCACCTGACTTTGGATGAAAGCCAAGTACACCATGGACACCAAACAGAGGTTAACTCAAGACTCTAATCTAATCTTTAACGGTTGCTGGTCGATGTATGCCCTGCTATTAACTGGCAAACTGTCCATAAAGACAAGCAGTAAAGAAATTGGATGGATGGATGGATAGTTGTCTGCCTCTCTGTGTCAGCCCTGAGATTGACTGGTGATTAGTACCTCTCACAAGTCACCTGGGATAGGCTACATCATCCTGTGGCAATTAATCGAATAAGCGATATAAAAGGATTGTCACATGTCACGTGTGTGTTTGTTGGGGAGGTCCCACAATTACATGATCATCAGTTCCCAAAATATTGTATGAGAGGCTCTCATATTCTCAGTAACACATTTTTAAACAATCTTTAGAGCTGTTTAAAGTGACAGTGTATAAAAGTTCACCACTAGCTATCGCTACTCGCTATATAATAATATGCAGCCGAAGCGCTACGGTGACTCAGAGAGACCACACTTCCACCAATTCTTATTTTGTGTGAGTGAATGAGCATCCCGGCAAGTGACCTGACTTGACATCCAGCGAGGACCCCGGCGAGTGATGCCAAAAGAGCGAGCCAGATTTAGCCGGAGCAGCTAACAAGAGCGACTAGCTGGAGTTAGTCGGAGCCGTAAGCCGGAGTGGTTAACATGCGGGAGAAGCTAGTAAAAACAAAAAGCTAGTAATACATGATTAATGCGATTTTTTGTGATTAATCAATGAGTTAACACTTTAACTTTGACAGCACTAATAATTAGTGATTATTAGACCTACGATTATATAAACAATTATGTTGGTAGGATAGTTTTGCATATTATTTAAATCAATAGTGGGTTTTTAATATGAATAATTACTTCACTATTAGATGACTCTAAATATTACACACTGTCCCTTTAAAGCAAACACAGTGAAACTTCCAAAGCTGAATATTATGCCTCAAAATAATATTGACAGTGAACCATTATCAATCTTCTGCCTTGACTTTTTTTTTTTATGTCACTGAAAAATATTACAGATGCCCAAGAAGAAAAGTGTGATCACCAGACTGTGCCCAGACTACTGAGTATCATACTGTATTGGAATCACAACACAAATTGAAGCATATGGAAAGAGCTGATTACCTGATTCTGAGAAAGATCAAAACATAGTGGATGAGCATGTGTCTATTACTTTAACAGAAATGAAATACTGGAGTACAGGTGTCCAAATTTTTCAAGATTTTGGCAAGGCCTTGGCCCTGTATCCCACTAGAGTACAGCCACCCCTGCACTGAACATTGCCCAAATCCTATCGCCACATTCAGAACCAAAACAAGAAATAAGCTTAACATTTTTAAAACAGGTACCGTACATGGGGATCATTAATGTTCAAAATTTGTACCTTGACCAGGCACAAGGTGGAAGAAACTATTTTTGCTTCTAATATGGAATGATCTTTATGTTCTGAAGAGAAATTGTGTGTTTTTTAGGCTGTTTATTTGATTTGTAGCCTTACACATCTAGAAAAGCGCTACAGTATATAAATCAATTTATTAGTATTAATGGCCCCTATTTTTTCCAATACCCACTCTTTTCACTCCGCCCACTTCCATCTTTTTTCTAATTAATCTTGTAGGCTGTGTCAATTGCTATTTTTTATTATTTATTTTAGTATATGCCGCAGCCTGCTGAAAAATGAATGGTGGGCCGCAAATGGCACCCCTGTACAAGAGCATGAAGATTCATTTACAATTATTTTGGTACAGATTTTGTTTCAAGATTTTTAGAACAATTTTGCTTACAGTTTTGTTGTTCAAGTTGTTCTGATTTAAAAAGCACCTTTTCCATGGAAAATATTGAGTGAATTAATTTGTTCCAAGCTGCAGAATGAAACAAAAAATAAAAACAAAAAGAAAGTAAAACTAGTCACCCTTGCAACACCGTCAACAGACACTACTGTAATGGTGAGGAAGCAGGGAAGTGTTCACAGTGCAATACTCTCACCAAGTGGTGCTTATAGGTATTGCTGGCATTGATAAAGTGTGCTGTGTAGCATAGTATAAGTAGCATCTTCTTGTTGAAATTAAAATGTGTGTGCAATTATTCATTAATTCACTATATTGCTCTTTTTATAGGGAGCAGCCAGACCCTTTGCTATGTTGCAGTAAGTATTCTGGTTCTTTGGCTATTATTACACGTGTAGTTAATCTTTTAGATGGTCAGCAAGCTGAAGCCTCGTGACAAGTGATGGTGATAATGAATTTAAACTGCATGTTTTGTTTACATATTCTGTCTGAAATTATTATCGCTTTCGGACCTTTGCCGTTGGAGATTCCCTTCAACTCATATTTTTCTGAAAATAAAAAAACACTGTGTATATGTCTTTCTGCCACTCTCCACCCTCATTTCCCTTTCTCATCCTCCTCCAAACATGCACTGTATGTGCTAATCAGAGCTACCCGGTATCCTCGAAGGGGAGTGGGTTAAGTGTGTTTTCTGCCCTCGAGGAAGCTTCGGTCACAAATAGAACGTTTAAAGATGACGCCTACAGACCGAGCTAGTCGGAGGTGTAAGTTAGCTAATTGCATTGGGTCAGAAAAGGTCAGCCATCCACGGTTAAGAGGTCATTTGTCCCAAGCCACTTACTCTATGCAGCCTTGAACGATTACTGTCGGTTTGCTTATGATTAGATTGCTGTTACTCAGTTGGCAACGGTTGAGAATGTGTAGCTTCCGAGTCTGTTCTATTTCAGTAGTTGTTTGCACAGCTACAAAGCTTTTGGGGCGTTATATGCAAACACATCAGTATTAACAGTGTCATCATTTCAATTCAGTGTGTGCAAAAACACGGCGGTCTTACTGTACATACTCCACTCGTACTTGGCTCCCACGCTGAAGAATTGTGTGATCTGCTGCTGCTGCTGCTACTGAAGCCTTCCTTGGTCGAGTTCCATGAGAGGGCCTCCTGAGTAGTAGTGCTCCGTGGCAGGCCTGAGGAGTTAGTGCCATACGTGTTAGCCACCTCACTGGTCCGACTGCGATAGCTCCTCGTGGCACTGGAGGAGGAAGACGGGCTGGTGGAGGAAGAGGAGGCGGTGTCATTGAGGCCCAGAGCAGCCAAGTCCTTGGTTAAGTCACTCTGGGATACTGATTTTCGCCGATTAAGCGACATTCTGGAGGCCACCGGTGAGGAGGAGAGGTAGCTGGACTGCACTGAGGGGGAAGAGTAAGAGCTGTACGTTGTGTAAGCAGACCCCCCACTAAGTCCAGAACCTGCATAGCTCTTGACAGGGGTTCTACTGAGGCTTTCACTGCGGCGGTTGCTGCTACTTCCAAGGATGTCCGTCCGTGGGATGACCCGGCCCCGGTCTGGGTCCAGGGAGGTGCTGTAGTTGCGGCTGCGGCCCGTGGAGCTGCTCAGATAGTTGGAAGAGGTGTAACCTGAGGAAGAGGTAGACGAGGCAGGGGACTTGTAGGAGGACAACCTGTTGCGCTCGCCGTAGGAGCTAAGGCTCGGGGTTAAGGGGGAACTGTAGGAGCTGTAGTGGCTGGTGTAGGACGAGCCAGCGTAGCGCTTGGCAGTGGAGGAGACGTGGGACATGATGCTGGTGCTGCTGGGTTCTCAGCCACAGGAAAAGAGGGTCTGCGGAAGACTGCATCGACTACAGCAAAGAGACAAAATGAGTGTTAGTTCAACAGGTCCTCTAAACTAGAAACACTACAGAAAAAAGTCTACCTTCTTTTTAACCCAAAAATGTTACATTTATGAAAACGTTTAATTAAATTACCATATGGACACTTACACACATAGTTGTCATTTGTTAAACAGTCCAAACAAATTTCATTCCAACGGTATCATTGCAGCAGCACATGTGGACGTTCGGTCAGGGAGCTTGATGCGCGTCACTATGTTGTGAAGCACCCCCGCCCCCCTCGCGTCACTTTGAAACGTGCCACTGATTTAAGTCCCGCGGACTTCCACAGAACAGCCTGGCGTCTTCTTTATGCGACGACATAAGACCAGAGCTCTCTCACGTTTTAGGGCATTATTTTCGTGTTGAACTGCACATGCCATCCATTTAGTTTCTTCCCAATTTTAATTTATTGCAATCATCGTGTAAGTGTGACCTCAACTTTTAAATCACTCCGAAGACAAAAACAAATACGCTCTGATGTAATCATTAAGATCAACAATGCACGTAATTTGTAATTGCTGCAGATTAAAACTGTCAATTTGAGTAAAAAGGTCGCGTGTGATGACGTGGAAGACAATTTTAGGCTGAACGGAGACGAATGCGCCAGACGCAAAGAAACTAAAGACAACGTTAAAACCATCATGGACGTGTTGACTTGATTTAGAATGAATAATAATATTAATGTCACTTTTAACAAGATTTGTTTTTACTCCACTAGGTAGGCTATTATTAGACCACATGGCTTTTTTAAAAAACATTGTCCAGTTTATAAAAATGTCTTCAAGCCGAGGTACAGTAAAATAAATCTCAGTTCCAAGTACTTCGTAGATCGATCTTAAAACAATAACATGAATCTTAAGACTTCCCTAAACAAAATTTTACCAAAACAAACCACATCAATGAACTGATATTTTCAATTAAACCACTTTAATTCAGTTTCTCTTGATGTATTCTTGTTTTAAAACACATTAACCCCGAATTTACTTGAACTTCTTACCGTACGTATGGCTGCCTCATTGCTGCATTCACAAAATGCTGCATGAGACGATTTGATTGCTTGGTTGTCACGTGGGAGGACTATACACACAAGTGGTATGTGTAGCTACATACATCCTGCGCGCGCGCATGTATTTGAACAGACAATTTTGATGGGCGATTGAGATAACTTTGTCACAAACAAAATTAAGGCTCTCACAAGCGATTATTTTTGCCATCGGATTTGTATGAAAATTGCAGTTTATTGCGTTATGGTATTTTCTATAGGCAAGCTAAAAAATAAAAACAATTTAGATCAGTGTTTCTCAACCTGGGTCCTCGGGGCACACTATCCAGCCTGTTTTCGATGTCTCCCTATTCCAACGCAGCTGATTCCAATGACAGCTCATCAGCAAGCTCTGGAGAAGATATAACGATCCTAAACTGCGTAGGAATAGGGAGACATGGAAAACAGGTTGGATAGTGTGCCTCAAGGACCAGGGTTGAGAAACAGTGATTTAGATAATGGTACATTCAAATTTCAATAAACTTTGCATCTTGTTGACATTGCCATATATTCAGCTCAGTGAACGTGATTGTTGTGAGCCGTTTTGTGATATATAAAAGTGTCTGGTTTCGCAGTTCAATTTGAAACATGAAATACATTAAATAAAATATCTCAGCATCAAAGAACAAATCGTGTGTGACTTTGGAGGTTTCACTGTATATACAGTCATCAAATAAGTCAATAAATGAGCCCACATTTCAAAACTTGGGGAAAGTCTATTAACATACAAGTGAGGAGCAGTGGCTATATGTGCTGTTAAACAATTTAGGTACTAGAATCCTTCTAAATGGGAAAGATCTCATAAAATCATCTTCAACTTTAGAAATGAAATCAATAATAGACATAATACATACGAATGTCTTCTCATTATCCAACTAAATTCTCTTGCAATGCAGAAAACTCCCAATCTTATGGATTGGTATGTCCTCTCACAGCTTGAATGGAAGAGTCCAAAGTTGTTTGGAGGTGAGGCCAGCCGGTCACTACTGTTGCTGTTCTGATCCAAGGTAGGCTCCATGTGCAGCAGCATTTGAATAAATAAAAGTGTCTGGTGTTGCTGATCCGTGTTGAGTTCAGTGTAGAAGGCTCCTATTTCTTCTATATCTGCCCAAGTGTGTCTTAGTCCTCTATACAGTGAGTCTTTCTTGCGGTTTTGGCAGCTTGCCAGCTCTCTAAGTACACCTACAGTACTTCTTCCCACAGCAATTTCTCTTCCTGGTAGATTTCTTACGCTTTCTCTCCACTCCCATCTTTCTTTGGCTTTCTCTTGGACCAAACGTTTATCAATAATGCAGAAATGGAGTAGGCAGGCAGGCGGCATTCTGGGGATACGCCAACATTTACTGCTGGCCAAATAGCACACATGCAGCCCTGGCTGCACCAGCCATTGTGTTGAGTACTGCTTGACAGGTTAATAACAACAAGAACTTGGCAACAGTTAAACAGCTTGCATTGCATTAGTGCCCCGACCCAGTTTTCTGTCTAGATTTTTGAAGCCAACAAAATTTAATATTATTCTTCCGTGGCCAAGATCTCGGCCCAATATAGGTCTTTTGGTTAATGAAGACAAAAGTGATGATAGAAAAAGGACACACCAGCAAGAGGCCACTTAAGTTGTGAGGATCTGGTAAAAGCGTCTCCAAGGGAAGAAACTCAAAATGTGGTGATGTCCATAGACTCCAGTGTTGAAGCATTGATTGAAAAAAAGTTTGTTATGTTTGTTTATTGTGTCAAAATGTCCAAATATTTGTCCCTAAAATTAAAGTATAGCATATTGTTGCAATTAGTAAATGGTAAATCCTACATTTTTGGTCACATGTCGGCTGTTTCGTCAAATATATTGTGATGGTGTATTAAGACAAAATCATAAAAGCTAATTATTGTTTTGACATGATCCAAATACAGTATATGTATGGACTAAAAATACTGCTTACTCGCCGTCTGGAGAAGTGAAGCCTGCCACTTGTGAAACCCACCTAACTTGAACACATTGATTTCTCCAAGGATTTTTCACATCCTTTTCTGTCTCTACAGCAGAAATGCCACCAATAAGACTGGCAAAAGCTCTATATGCACATTTCAACGGTAAGAATGCACAGATGTGGGCCATTCCTTGAATCAACTCAATTTCAACACATTTAGAGAGCACTTTAAAAACAAATATAACTGCATACAAAATGCTACATTGAAGTTAAAGTCAGACATAGCAAAACAAAGACATTAAAACAATACAAAATGTTCAAGCAAAAATGGAGGTGAGGTGGGGGGGAATGCTAAGAGTGTGGACATCAGGAAAAGTCAGAGAACACTATGGATTTCACTCTCGAGAGGAGAGTAGCCAAGGAAACGACAACACACAGACACACTCTTTGGATCCTTTGGAATTCTCATTCCCACCCTGACGTTGTGCTACTTGGTAGTTTCCATGACTACCATCGTACAGTATTTGTGTTTATGTTGACGCATTAAGGACTTAAAGCAGTGTCAGGGAATATTACATTGCTAATTTACATTAACCCTGATACTACTAAAGCTACGGCCAGATGGCTGCCTGATATGTTATGTTTTTTCCTTAATTTTTAGTCTCTTGCTGTTAATCACTACTATATTCAGGTAACAATTAGTTTAAAATGTGAGTAAAAACTACCAAATCCATTGTATGAAAGCTGTCATCTGATTGACAGACAGCATGGGAGAAAGTTGTTTTGAGCAGAAGACTGCTGATTCCTTGGCAAAGAACAGATGAGATGAGGTTTCACTGAGTGAGTGAGTCTAAACTAGAAGCATTATTTTCACCACCGCATACTTAACAGCTTAAGAGTTGAGATTGTTAGCGCCAGTCTTGGCATGAGACTTTTCTGTGGTATAGCATGTTTATGCTTCTCTTTGGCTTCCCCCAACAGCATGTCCGGAGTGAAAAATGTGGGCATTCTGGCAAATTCCCACTGGGCAGAGGTGCTGTATAAAGTGTTCAGGCCGCTACTCCAGCCGGCACATACATTTCCTCTGGCCAATGGATTAGTTTTGAAATCAGCAAATATCATTGGTCTATTACACATGAATCCAACTATAGCTCCTTGTCAAACAAATGTGCTAATATCAAACTCTGGCTGGCCATTATATTACAGTATGTATAGCACTGACTGCACTACTTTGTTACCACGGGTGTGACCAAGTCGCAATAATTTAATACCAAAAGTAGCAATAATTTAATACACGACTAGAAACAACAACACTAACTATATTACAACCTGTTTGTACAAAATAATACATTACTATAACAATCACAAGTGTTACTTGTAATGGCAACAACGCATGATGGGGAAAGTCAACTTATTATTATTGATGTGGGGGTGATCATAAAGTTATCGTTAGTCTGTTAAGTAGTGCACAGGAAGTAGTGTATATATGTTTCAAAATAAGAGCACTAACAGGAAGTGCATTGTTAGCGGCTTTTATATGTCTGTCTTAAAATCTTAAAAGCGTTTGATAAAATCACCCGTGCTGTTAAGCACTGCCTCTGGCGGTTGGTGAGGGACAAAATAAAACCATCTTGTTAAGTGTAAATTGTCTTATCGCGTGTTATGCACACTTGCCAAATGGTTCCTTTTTGTCTTTTTGACCATTTAGTTCTCATGCTTCAAATAAACACTGATCGTGGTATTGTAAGTGCATTTAATTGTACTTTTCATATACATGAAATACGAATATGAATATCATTGGAGGAAATGATCAGCTATTTTCGATTGATACACTAATAATGGTAAAAGAGTATCTTCATCAAAACGTGAATTCAAGTCTGAGCACTTAAACTCCAGGGCTGAAAATGAGTCCCACCCACTCCAGCACTACCCAACAGTGATGTTAGGCTAGTTGGGGACTAATATAATTGTCTGTAGGTTTCAAGATATTTATTAAGTAACTTACTGCAGCATAGAAAAGTTGCTGACTGTTCAGTACAATATGAGCAATATAATCACTTAAATCACAAGACTTTTTTAATTCCTGCAATATTAATACTCAGTGATGTGCCGTCAGGGCTTTCAAGGCCTTCTCTGAAGGCCTAAACTGAATTTGAACTAACTGAACTAAATTGAATTTAAAACTTTGTATACATGTGTGAAGTATTGTAGAAATGTATTTCCAACAGCCTTGTTTTGTCTTCATTTCATAGTGTGTCCCTTGGCTGTGTGTCTTGCAGTCGTTTGTGGGTTATCTTTTTTTTTTTTGTCTAATCAGATTTCATCTTCCATGTTGATTTTTTTTTCAGTTATTCAATGATTATCTTCTTTTTCTACATGGTCTCTGTAAGCCACATTTAAGACTCTGGTATTTTATTTTGAAATAGCCTGGCCAGAACCATCAAAAAGTCCAAAACGTGGTATTGTGACCCGTTTTGGGCTTTGGGTTTAAAGACGATTATAAATGCAATTTAAGACTCATTTCACCACATCAATACTGGCCAAAAAGTGCAAAAGAATAATCAAAACATTTCAAAGCGAGATTGAAGTTTATGCATGTTTTAAATGAATATTGTGTAAAATTTAGTGCCATTTAGTAACTAATTGGAGTGCAACAACCTAAGTTTGAATCGCATGCATTTTGAAGCACGCATACTACAGTGCTTCAGAGAGTCCACACTTTGCAAGCCTACCACAAATTACTACATGCACAAAGTTCCTACACGCTGTCCCGTAACATGGATAGATTTTTAAGACATTTCAAAATCGTATTTAAGACCTAATATGAGATTTTAAAACAGTTTTAGGCATTTTAAGGCCTTAAATTCAAATTGTTGGATTTAAGACTTTTTTGAAGACTTTTTGTGACCCTGTTCTACTTAAGAAAGTTGAAATGTTACTCAAAATATTTTTACAATAGGAATTGTTTTAAAATTACAAAAAAGAACAGACATCACAAAACACATCATGTTCTTCTTTGGAGTTTCCAACGTAGTTATGCAGATACTGACCAACATTCTATAATAATAGTGATGAAAAAAACACATGGAATTGCAAAAATAGTCTCTGAGCTGTTTGGGATTTGACAAGCGTCTATATATACTCTGAAATATGAGCAGATAGGACATTGCTGAGGCCACACAGACGCCTCTCTTTGCTTGCTTTCAGTCATCAGCTGCAAACAGCTTCACATTAATCTTGGCTTTGCTACTTGACAACTTGATCTCAAGAGCCACAGGCGGACCTGATCCAGCTATACCCTGCAACAGTTTCAACACAATGCAGCGTATGTTTTTAGCCCTACTCAAGCATAGGATGTGCTGGTTATGAATTCAAGTAAATCAAACGGAATGCAAACTTAAGTGCCAATGCAAAGAGCTTGGAAAAAGACATACACTTTGATCAAACACACATTAGCCTACTGTATAACAAGTATGCCATCCATCCATCTATCACGACACGACCACATAAATGACCAAATTTTATGCCCACTCGCGTAGCAAGCTATCAAACTCTTAATTGGAAACGGGCTAGTTAAGTTTTGGTATTTTTGCAGACGCAAACAGCTTGGTGCAGTTAAAACATGCATTTTGTGCCGTTGTGGGTGTGGACACAGCCGACTTAATTGACACGGGAGGATGATGTAAAGTTGGACAGGGAGATCACTTGAACTAATGGGCACTTGGAGACCCCCTTCAACCCCAATCACCTGTGCCAGTATGTTTTGCTAATAGTAGGCTAACTTTTTTTTTATACTTGACTGACAGTTAAAAATGTTATAATGTTTCTTCGAAAAATGCTTTCTTTAATGATTCAGATAACTCAGTTGTGTAACCAATTCTAGTTCCATTCTTTCCTATGGCAAGAATTGTCCTCCTCAGCTTGTGTTCTATATGTTAGAGAAGAGTTAGCTGTGTCAAATGTTTGAGAAAGTTAAAAAATTAAAAAAATATAGCCTTTATTCTTCTTATTTGTATATAACCAGCCAGGCATACTTTCTAGTATGTCGTACGCCACACAAAGAGATTTGCTATGATGTCCATTTAAAATCAGCATCAGTACAGTGGAACCTCAGAATTTGAACGTCTCGGAACTCGTACAAATTGGACTTCAACCAAGGACCGCTTAGTAGTCTAACAATATGCCCAATGTAAAATACACAAACTCAGCACTGAACTACAACTAGTATTAACAAAGCATTTTTCATCCACTGAAGCCATCACATCACAACAGGTAAGGTAATGTATTTTTATTGTTTAAATACTGTACTGTACTGTAAATGTTAAATAAAAAAAAACATAAATAGAAATTAAAATAGGAATTT
Organism: Vanacampus margaritifer; assembly: GCF_051991255.1. Taxonomy (NCBI): domain Eukaryota; kingdom Metazoa; phylum Chordata; class Actinopteri; order Syngnathiformes; family Syngnathidae; genus Vanacampus; species Vanacampus margaritifer. Next base: position 8,972,050 of record NC_135436.1, on the reverse strand, counting down.
TCTGTTTTTGGAGATTGGGAACGGATTCATTGCATTCACTTTATTTCCTATGGAAAAAAAGTGTTTCGGAGGTTGAACAATTCGGACTTTGAACACTTCACAGGAACGAATTATGTTCAAACTCCGAGGTACCACTGTATTCTGAATTCTATAATGTGCCCTCAATAGGTGTCCCCTTGGCTGCATTCAGCCCGCCCACTGTCAATTCCTGACCCGCAAACTGTTAAGACATTTTTCACACTGCACTTGGCACAGTGCAGTCACTAGTGTTTTGCTTGGATCGGAACGTGTATGCCAAGACTTGTCTCCATGCCAACGATAACACCGACTGTGTCATTCACCGTTCAGTGATGTGAGTGCAATTTTTAACTTTAACTTTCACTTTTTGAACAGTTGGCATATTGTTGACACTTTGCCAGCTGTAGTAGCTTAGACTGCACACAAATTGTATGTTCCATGTTTTCTGCTAAAAGAAAACTGGATAGTGAAAACTGATACCTTTGCTTAATTTGTCCCCAGGGCTTGACATTAACTTTTTTTGCTCATCAACCGTTGTAGCTAAATTCCCAGAGTCATTAGCCACTCAGCATCTTTACAAGCCACAATATTATTGTTGGACAATGCACATTATTTAAATGCGTACAAAATTAAATGTTTTTAAGGTACCTAAATCATACATTTTAGTAAAAGAAAGTAAAGAGAATTGTTGAACCAATTAAAGATTACAAATTGAATTGTTGACCAATTAAAAAAAAAAACTGGTTCAATCGGTAAAACACGATTGAATTAAGCTCGTCCAAGGTATACATAGTGTAATTAATTATGAGTTCATTAAACTTAATATATTCAACTGAATTAAGTTCATCCAAAGTGAAATTATAATTTATACAAAAAGGACAGTAGGAGAAACTATGTTACCCGGCACTGCTGAAATTAATCAACATTTGCTGGGTTGGTGAGTGTTAATTTCAGGCCCTAATTGTCACTTCAATCAGCACAAGACCCATGTATTGTGATGATTTCCAATTTTAAATGGACTTATGAGACATAACATAGGAATTTTGGCAAAATTCAGAGGTAAGAACAACAAAAAGAAATGCACTGAAATCGTCATATCAGGCTACAAGCTGAACTCTTGTCACATTTATGACACAACAAAATGGAGAAGAGTGCTCACGTAGTGTGATGTGGATTTTGGGTAAGGGGAAGAAGCCATTCTTAGATGCCAAAATAATAAAAGAATGCATTACTAAGTGATGGACAATGTTTGAAAGCAAAAACACACCAAAAAAGAGGAAATGACAGCTAAAATCAATTGCAGCTATTGTAGTTTAATTGTCAAAATGGAAATTAAATTATATTTGAGTTGAATTGTTGACCACAGGGTTTTTGGACTGGTTGATGTAGTTTGCACCCTAATTATGTTACAAGTTACGTTCCCACCTGGCCAAACAAAGGGAGAAAATAAACTGGCGTTCTGCTAAGACATCGGATGCTAGTGTAAAAGCACCATAAAAAGGGAAACACTTGTACTAATTATTATTGCATTATTATCATCTGAGGGTAATTAAGACTACAAAGCAATTCTCACTTGGAGAATTGAAGCTGCCGGCTACTGTGATTAGTGTTGTCGCCTTGGCAGCTGACTTGTAGCATGGTTGGCTAACTGTGCTAATCTTTTGGTCAATTAGACGCAATTTTATGTTTAATAATAGAATACATCGAAACTGTACATCATCTTTACAGCTCCCCTAATGCATCTCATTCTATTTTCTGTGTCATCTAATACATGTTCATATCTGATGACTAGTGGCTTAAAATAATTTAGCATTTTAGGAGTATACAAAGACGTGCAAATAAAGACAGTTGTTTCTCTCCAGATTTTCACACATCTATCTGAATTCCGAGTTTATATGCACTGGATGCAATCAGATTTTTGTCCAAACAATGTTTACCTTCACTAATGTGATTTGTCAATGATGCCCTATTTAGCTTGTTTAGCTATGAGGGTTTAATAAAAAATAACATAGCCATCACCCTGATGAAGACAGTGTAGGTCCTATTGTCTTTACTGAACATGGACTATGCTCTATATGGGGACTATTGCCTTCTTGCGCCTTTGGAAGACGGTTAAGTAAGCATAAACATATTATTGATTGTATTTTACACTTTTTTTTTTTTTACTTCTGTATTTTAGATACAGTATTAACTCATTTACCTAGACTTTTTTTTATTGTACATTTAGAACAGATATAACATTTGTGATTAATTGTTGAGTTAACTATTGAAGTCATGCGATTAATTCAGATTAAAAATTAAATGTTTTTATTGTAATTAATCGCATGACTTTACAAGTTACGATTAATCACAAATTTTATATCTGTTCTAAATGTTCAATAAAAACAATTCTAGGTTTTCATATTCTTGTTAACAAAAGTGAGAGAAAAAATGTTAAACTAATAGAAATAGTTCAAATTATTTTTTTTTACATTTATAGCCGTCAATGGCAGTGAATGAGTTAATCAATAGAGAGGTCTCAAGAGCAGCTTAATGTACAATAGGGATAATTTGCTGCATTGGTAACACTGAGTCCAAAATGTGTGTAAGTCAGTTGGTGCACAGGCAAGTTCATTCTTTCACAGTCACAATAATTGCTCACTTTTATTACTACTGTAAATTCTTGCTACAATTGGATGATAATCAAAAATGAAGACTGGTATAACGAGAGTAAACTATATAGATTATGATGGCTTGATCACATCTAGTTCCTGGTTTATAGACATCCTTACATGACTAAATAATGTTTGGTTAAACAGACACATTTTATCTTTGAAGTGAAACTTAAATTAGGGTAACGAGAAGCACTGTTGTAGATGTTTACCTGCCTTATCCGTATTATTTTTAGTCTCTTTCAATTCTAACATGAATCGAAAAAATGCAATTTTTATGTTAAATACGTCATGGTTTGGTCACAAATTCAGTCATATTTAAACATTTGACAGGCACTAAACATTTTTTCTTCCATCCACATACAGTATATAAATCTGACTTCTTTATGTTGGTGTCGCATCAAGTTAAGAGTCAATGGAAGTGTGTAAGTGCCAGAGGATTTTGGTTTCCAATCAAAAAGTCTGTGTGCTAACCCAAGTGGTCATGTTAAGATTAAGTTGAAATGCATTTCAATGGCGTTAATGTAGTCATTTGATTTTCTTTAGTGTATAAAGACATATTGCATGATAGTACAGTACATTACTAGTACATGTATTCATACATCCTATGCCAGTGAACTCTGACAGCACGTGTTAATGTTTAAAGTCATATGTGTGACACAGTTACCTGCCGGAGCAGTTCCCATAGACTGCGAAGGATCCTGGGGTACTTGCCCTGGTTTTACTGACCCACGGTGTCCACACACTCACAGGCTTTGTGACACTGATCCTTCCTGAGGAATAAGGACACATTGGATGTTGTACCACAAAACTCAACAAGGCAACAATTCAAAGTTTAGACCGGGATTATTTCCTCCCGGTGAGAAAAAGTTACGAAAATTAAGCACATAGTGTCATAACATGTAATTAAGAATAGATTAGAGGTGTCCAAACTATGGCCCGGGAGCCATTTGTGGCCCACTGTTCATTTTCTAGCGGCCCTCAGCATATGTAAAAAACAAAACAAAAACCTTTTGACAACCATGTTGGATGCTAGTGTTGACACCTGACAACTACAAAATAAATTCGATTTACAGAGATTTTTAGAGCTAGCGTAAGAGCTAGCATCAGCGCTAGATGTGCAAAGAAACTATTAACAACTAAAATTGCAATAATATTTCTCTTATAATGATTTAAGATATTGTAGTTTTAGAAGCAAAAATTATTTTATCCACTTTCTGATGTTCGTGTCAAGGTCTGATTTGTGAACATATCACATTAATGATTAACTAATATCCTCAAGTAAACACTGCTTTGAAAATGATCATCTTACTGCCAATTACACTTGCTTTGATTCTGAATGTGGGGATCTGCTCAGGGTACAGGCAGATCTATTGTAGTGGAATATAGGGCTGTGGACCACCCCCAAATCATGAAAAATCCCCAAATGCATCACTTTTAACAAGTGTTAAAAATAACAACCAAAACCACTAAAAACAAAATTACACTATTTCTCGACTTAATAAAGTTGGAAAATGTCAAAGTGGCCCTTACATCTTTCAATTTTTCTGTATGTGGCACTCAAAGGAAGTCATAGATAAGCAAATGATACAGAACATAGAGCGACATTTATTACAGCCTAAATGTATCAAAAACCCAAGCAATTGTGTGCTACTTTGGTGGTGAATAATATAGCTTAACAATCAAAATTGACCCATCATTTTGGCTCCTGGCCCTAAATTTGAGAAACCATCATTTAGACATCTGTAGAAAGCCACTGTATTTATCTTCATGTCTCTCACAATAATCTCACATTAACTCCAATGAACGTCTATTTAAGATTGATGACAGACAATTTACTTACGCCAAGCTTGAATCAACAAATCATGAAAAAGTGCAATTATAGAGCTCAGGTAGAGATAACTGTGATTGGTTGACTATCTGGGAAAGCAAAAATTATTTCAAGGCTCTCATTCCGCTACCATAACAAACAAATCATTTACTTTCACTATTCAGGGCATGAGCTACCCCCATAGTTAGCGGTGTCTTGTCAGGCTAGAAAAACAAGGGAACTTTTCGAAGATAATCCCTCATCATCTATCATTATTGTACTTCAGTTAGGAAGATGTAGCCAGCAGCTGGGCAAAATGGGCACCTAAAACAATAAGTTTGAAATGAGAGAGTAGTTAAGTTGCTTATTTGGTCCTCACCCTTGTTGTTCCGAGCGGTCCGACCAATGGACAGATAGTACACGTCTGCTACTCGGGAGGCTGTGGCCCCAGAGTGTGAGAGGATAGAATGAGCACAGCCATCCAGAATGCCACAGATCAAGTTACAGAGCTGGTAAATATAGCAGACACCTTTGACCTCCGTGGGTCACTCAACACTCAGAAGCATTCCAATTTGCTTTTAAAGAACCAGCATTATGCCTTGAATAAGTTGAGCTGGGCAAACAAACAAAAAGGTGCCCACTCTGCTAAAGCCATACGGGTTTTTTTTCCATAGAAGATACAATTTAATAAGAAACCTCAACTTGTGTGCCAAGTCATCCCCGGTTTGCGCCAGTAAATAATGTCATGGTACTGCAAAAAGCAAAGCTACAGTATTTGCACTGGACGCAGACTTCACACCGCCAAGTAAAATGTGATAACAGAGACAGAACAACGAGTGGACCCTCCAGAGTAGAGCACAATCTGTTCTGTGACTCTGGTTGACTTGCAAGTCATTCTATTTCAAAACAAGTGTTGCTAGTATAGGAAATAATGTTAAGTGAACGAATGTGTCTCTCTCTCTCTCTGAAACAGAGTCTGTCTCTCTGTCTCTTACTCCCCCCGATGCAATAATGTGACCTATAACATGTACAGCTCATAAGATAACAAATGCGGAATTAACCAATCACATTCAACCTCATGTTTAAATGGGAATCAGCGCACATTTGACACCATTTAAATGTGTCTATTTATCCCCAAATAAAGTTCAGATATTGTAGTAGTCCTGACATCTGTTTGCTTTCCAGCAGAAACCGGAATGTTTTAAGCTAACATTGACTGGTATTTGGAATTGTTCATAATTCCCTCCACCTTGACAATTCCATCTTAAGAAAAACAGCACCAAAGAATGATGCTGCAGCCTGCCACCAAAATGTTTCATTGTAGATAGAGTGTCCTTTGGGTAATGAGCCTCTGGCAGTATTCCTGACCAGTTTCTTCCCTTCAATTTTGGAGCAACGTCCAGTTAATGATACCTTTGAACAATGAGATCCCTCTGATGCTGTGCTTGTGATGTAAGATGTGATGTGACTCCAAAAAATGTCAGGGCAAGCCTAGTAGAACATCTGAACCTTTTGAGGGTTTAATCAGAGGCACTATAAAATCTATAGCATGCTTCTTCCACTAAAGTGGAGCCCTGTGTGCTCGCCGATTCACCTTTTCGCAGATTTTTTTTTTTTATACAATATATTTATTTACGGTGTTGAGGGAGCCAACTTCCATTTCTCATGGAAAATATACATTGTAGGTTCATCAGCACGTTTTAATAAGTTTTTTGGGTTTACCCACAAAAAAGAGTTTTAAACAACAAAGTTTTAAACAACTTTGGGGGTTTACAAAAAAAAAAGGCATTTCAATGGGGGGCAATTGCATGGAGATTTTCACTATTCAATCCCCAATCCCAGCAAATAGCATGGGTCCACTGTAATATCACCATTCACCACTAGATGGCAGACTTACTATGACCTATACTACATGTCATGCTAATTATTTTTTGCGGATTTGGAATGACATACAAGCAGTGGTCCTCAACCCTGATCCTCAGGGACCGGTATCCAGCCTGTTTTCCATGTCTCCCACAGCCAACACAGGTGGAGATCGTTATCAGCCTTCTCCAGAGATTGCTGATTAGCTGATGATATGAATCACCTGTGTTGACTGTGGGAGGCATGGAAAACAGGCTGGATACCGGTCCTCGAGGACCAGGGTTGAGGACCACTGACATACAGGACAAACATAGTACTGGAAAAATATTAAAATTTTATGTAGTGCTTTCAAAGTTAAATCATCAACTCACTGATTAATCCCCAAAAAATATTGCATAAATCATGTATTAACAAAGATTAATCACACTATTAATTTTGACCGCAGATGACCTTGAGCTTGACAGCGGATAGTTACGTTAAAGGTAGCACAGGTTGTGTTTGACCAATAAACATAAATACATGCATTAAAATAAAGCATTTGATAAATGTTTATGATGACATTCAGAATATTTGTTCATGTCAAACTGCTGGGGTATTTTTTTTCATTTTAAATTATGTAAGTAATTAACTGTTTAAAAAAAGAGGATAATACGAGTGTGCAGTGGATCAAAAATGTTGAAGACGTTCTAGGTGCTATTCAAATTTGGCGGGCGAAAAATCTTGATAAAAAGCCTTTTTAATTGATTAATCATGATTAATCAAAATTCTTAGATGTGATTAATCTGATTAAAAAATTGTTTGTCAGCTCAAATTTTAAGTGAGTTGATTTTTATGGGGAAAAAATGCGCAAAATTAGTTCTTCCACTTAATATTTGTTTGATGTTTAGCAGTTTTGCTCAGTCCTTCAACTGTAATTTTAGCACACTGGGGAAAAAAATACAAATAAATCTGTGTGGTTATTTCTTCATAGTTCAAAACCTTTGTTATTGAAGGCTAGGACATTTACACATACATTGAGCATTAAATATATTTTTTCTTCTTCTCAGTAATTTTGGTCCATTTGTTTCTCAGATCAGATTTGAAATAGTAAAAATCAGTAAGTGAATTTCAAAAAATATAATAAAAAATCATGCAAATAGCAAAACATCAGGGTACCCCTGCAAAAAACATTTTCTTGCTCAAAATGGATAATACATCTCTCAAAAGTAAATACAATATCTGTGCCATTTAACATGTCAATGCCATCAGAACGACACGTCTTTCTGTCATTGTGAACAGAAACGACAGTCAAATTGCTTAGTCATGTTATCAATACTGTATAACAGTGTACACTGGAGGGATGCTTCGGCTACTTAAGTTTTGATGACAATTATTCTAAATGGAAAGTTACACCTTCGTGTACCAGTATGGCGGACATTGATTTCAAGAGACTGCATGGGCAAGAATCACATTTCAGTTTTACTGGTTACACTGTAATTTGTTGATAAACTACCTCATGATACAGAAAGGAAAAGACAACACGGCATAGCACAAAGAAAAAAAACTAATAAAAAAAAAAGGAGAAATGTGAACATGGGTCAATCTCCTTAGGGAAAATTGTGCATACAACGCTGCAGCAATTACAGTGCAGTCATTCTCATCCACATCACAATTATCTTCAGTTGCTAAGAGCAATTTCAGAAAAGTGGTGGATCTGTAGTTAAATTGATGCTTCACACATTTCCCTTCCAAAAAGTCAAGATTGACCTCGGGGGGGGAGCTCTAAAACTTGTTCAACTATTTTGCATCTACTGTACGATGGACTAATGCCAAAATATTGTGGGGTGTGAGATAATTCAACAGAGACCAATTCTACTACATTTTGTTCAACATGACATACGCAATT
>NC_135436.1:8943823-8958823 GCF_051991255.1 Vanacampus margaritifer | reverse complement strand
AGGGTAGTTTAAAGAGGAACTAGAGTGACTTGCACAAGAATAATGGGTGATTTACACTTCTATTCATAAGTATTGAAACAGCGAGGCAGATTATTTTATTTATACCCGCAATTTGAAAATAAAAGAGTTGAATGTCAAAAGATAAATAAATTAATTTAGAACAAAAAAACAAAACAAAACATAAGTCTCAGTGGTGGGAAATAATGTTTTGTTCATTTGAGTATGGCTTTCTTTTGATGACTTTTTACCTTAATTAATGTTGCCCTCAATTTAAAAACAGATAAAAATAGCAAAAATAGACGTGTTACCTTTTTCAAACTTTGTAGATATGAAATTAAAACAAAAAGTTGAAAGAGTGAGCTGCAGTAAACTGTGGTTAAGATATTGAAAATTTTAAATTGGGGACGGGTGGGGGGAAAAACATGAACAGGAGCAAAATGGAGTTTATAGAGAACCAAGACATTCCCTATTCATGACCTTTTTAAAGTTTTTCCATTTACCATTACCTAATTTATATTGTTTATCCTATAAAGTTACGGATTAGGAACATGTTAGATGGCATAAAGGCAATAGCCAACATAGTCCAAAAAATGTGTTTTTATTAATTGTGTGTCTACTCTGTACTTCTATGTTTGTATTGTATTGCTTTTTTTTAACATCCTGGCCAGGGGATGACAGATGGAAAATAGCCTTCTGGCTAATTCTGGCTTTTTTAACTTGTGAATTTCTATGTGTTTTTATTAAATTTCACTGTCCCCTTTAAATAAATCAAATTCAAATTCAACAATAGCAAGCTATTTTCCCATCTCAGTAAGAGCACTATGAGGAGGATCTGCACATTTAAGTACATTACCTTTGTGCCAAGTTATCAAAGCGGGTATTGTATACAAATGACACACACACACACACAAAAAATCTTGTTCTGTACTTGCCAGTAAACTAAATAGGTTTTCAGTCAATAGCAAATCAATCAATCAATCAATAACTCAATAAACAAATAAGTAATAAAGGAACGGACCTCATTGTTTCAATAGTTTTGGTGTTATTTATTTTTTTTTACTCGTAATTCTGAAAACAAACCAAAAAAAATACTTGGTGCTACTCATCAAAAAAGTAAAGCAAATATAAGAGGTTGTGTGTCCCTCAAGGCTACAAATAGATCAAATAGATGTCATGAGATTTGAAATGCAGAGGCTTTGATTGGATTGGAAGGTCCAATAAACAACAGTTTAGCTGTCACACCAAGTGCATGTAGAGCTCATCTAGTTGAGGCAAAGCCTGTAGGGGGCAGCACACAACACAAGAACGGTAGCTCCATGACAAAGCTTGTGTTTTTTTTTGTTCCCAGGCAGGGAAGCGAACTTACGCCAAACTGCACCGAAGGCAAGTGACGGTAACCACTCCGCCACCCGGAGCAAGCTTATGGATTCTACAAAAATCTTAGAGAAATCAGTGAGGTCACCCCTTGGTTCAGTGGGTATTGTACCATCAGCCTTGTGAGGGGATCTCCAAGTTTTCTCATCATCACTCTTTGTAAACAGCATTATACAACTCCTCAAGTCCCTTTGCTCCGTTTACTTCCATCAACAAATCCTGACAGTGGATCAATGTACACAATTGACAGGAATAATGCAAAACATAAGTAGTCTTTTGTGGCCTTTAGTGGACAAATTTGGTGTCATGTTGCTGTATGCTACAGCATTTCATTTTTTAAATGTGCACATTGATTGCTTTTTCACAGAGTAAGATGATGTGATGATGATTTGTAGCTTATCAAAAATGATTGTGGACAATTCTGACAATATGAGTACCGGTATATAGAATACAGTGGAAACTTGTACATCCTAGTTTTCGTATGATTCCCCCCCGTCCGTCTGTCATTTATTTCCTGGAATCGATATACGTTCATCCAAAGCATTTCCAAAGTTATTTACAGAGAGAACAGATGGCAAGGCATATTCCACAATGCAAGCTTTTGTAAAAAAAAAGTCCAGGCAATAACACTCCCAGTCTGCTTTGCTAATGATCATGTTAAACGGGTATTATACTGTATAGGTTTTTGTAAGAAAAGTAGGGGCACTTTTACAGGTGAAGGTCTGAGGCAGCCCATATCTTTTGTTCTTCATGGTGCTAGGTCAGAGGTGGGCAAACTCAGTCCTCGAGGGCCGAAGTCCTGTAGGTTTTGGATGCTTCCCTTCTCCAACACAGCTGATATATGATCAGATCATCAGCAAGCTCTGCATAAGCCTGATAACAATCCTGTTGATTGGAATCAGCATGTGTTGGAAGAGGGAAACCTCCAAAACCTGCAGGACTCTGGCCCTCGAGGACTGAGTTTGTCCACCCCTGTGCTAGGGTCTAGACCAGTGGTTCTCAACTGCGGTCCTCAAGTACCCCTTTATCCAGCCTGTTTTCCCATGTCTACCACAATCAACACAGGTGTTTCAAACGATCAGCTAATCAGCAAGCTCTGCATGAAGCCTGATGATGATCCTCGGCTTTGTTGGCTGGGGAGACATGGAAAACAGGCTGGATAGGTGTACTTGAGGACCGGGGCTGAGAACCAATGGTCTAGACCAGTGGTGTCAAAGTCCAGTCCTCGAGGGCCTGAGTCCTGCATGTTTTAGAGGTTTCCCACCTTCAACACAGCTGATTCATATTTAAGCTAATCAGCAAGCTCTGCAGGAGCCTGATAATTATCCTGATCATTGAATCAGGTGTGTTGTAGAGAAACCTCTAAAACGTGCAGAACTTGAGGACCGGATCTTGACATATGTGGCCTAGACCATAGGTGTCAAACTCCGGTCCTCGAGGGCTGTAGTCCTGCAGGTTTTGGAGGTTTCCGTCTTCCAACACAGTTTGACACCTATGGTCTAGAGCAGAGGTGGGCATCGAGGGCCGGAGTCCTGCAGGTTTTGCGTGTTGCCCTTCTCCAACACAGCTGATATATGATCAGCTCATCAGCAAGCTCTGCATAAGCCTGATAACGATCCTGTTGATTGGAATCAGCTTGTGTTGGAAGTGAGAAACCTACAAAACCTGCAGGACTCCGGCCCTCGAGGACCGAGATTGCCCACCTCTGGTCTAGAGTCTAGACCAATGGTTCTTAAACTTGTACTGAAATTTCTTATTGCTTTCCAAACCCTTCTTCATCGCAAAAAAAAAATAAAAAATAGAACAACCACCGCTCGATTCTTAAGATGGAACCCACGGGCAGCAGACACAATGAAAAGAGGCCTTAGAATTTAACCCTGTGGAACACCATACGTTCCGTCACACGTGAATTCATATTGCACATATTTGTCTGACCGCTTTTTTTTTTTGCGCAACATAGTATGAGGGGATTATAAAGAAATCACATGACGTACCATCACAACAGCCACAAGTCAACTACTGAGCTCACCAAATCCCCTGCAACACAATATTATCACAAAACATTTGAGTCGGTTGTGTATCTTGACCACCGCCAAACCACTGAGACTTGCTGAACTACTGGGATTTGATTGTGAAAGCTTGCCTTGTGGAATACACCTTGTCTGTTGAACCCTCTTTACACAAAATGATGGAAAGTTCTGTGCCAGGTATTTGATAAAGGTGAGAATGCAAGAAAGAACTCCAAAACGCTGTACACATCATCAAGATTCTTCAATTAAATTGAAAGTAACGCCAAATGTTCTTTTATCCACTTCATCAGTCATTATAATATTAATTTCATATTGTTTTTGTACATTAAGCTAGTTATACTCTATAAAATATATTTTGTTGGTGCCTGGAACAGATTGATTGGATTTACATTATCTCCTATGGGAAATATTGCTTTGGATTTTGTGAGATTCAGATTTAGTCACTCAGTGGAACGGATTAATCACAAAAACCAAGATTCCACTGTGTCCTAACTTTAAACAAGATCCATCTATTAAAATTCTGTAATAAGTTTTCTCATTCTTGAACACAAATTCACAATTATTGGAGTATGATCTAACATGGGTTTGCGCAGCCGGCATGAAATAAACACACCACTAAAGAACAAACTGGATCAAGAAGATGCTGTTTAAGTCACAACTGGGAAATGATGCTGTTCTCAACACTTTCTCAATGCAGATGATGCAGCATCGTTGGTTCCACTCAGCAGCACTGCCTCTTGTTGTTTCAATGTAACTTGTGCAACAATAGTGTTGTTGCGCACTTGCCGATGCAGTTGTGGTGCATTCATGCAGAGATAAAGGTGCAGCAGTGCTATCCCATTGGAAGCTTCGAGCTGCCTGCAAGTTTTCTCTCTCCAGCTGTCCTCCATTTCCTGCACCTTGTGGATGCCATAAACTAAAGCTCAATACAGTAAATAAAGAAATAATCCTATCCAGTGTGGCGGCCCAGCAGCCTACCACTGTTGAGAGACCAGGATGAAACTCATCTTCGTTTGACTCCAGAGATATGCATTTTGTACTCTCTTTCCAGTGTCAGCTAAACAGTCCGCAATTAATCCAACTAATCATATAGTAAAGAAAATGGTCAGCTGGAAGCCAGCGATTCACTTGGTCTTGGGCACAACAAGTATCTGATCACCATCTTGGATATTGTAGGAGTGAAGAGCTCGCGTGTTGTACTTGAGTTCGTCCGGGCCAAAAGCGGTGTTCTTGTCGATATAATACAGCCTCATGTTGTTGGTGGAAAGCTGCACCACTGACTTCAGCTGCTTCTTTAGCTCGGCCACCGTCTGGTCTAAACGGATGTTTAGCTGGAAAAATACACATCGAGCATGCATTTTAGGCCATGAATTGGATGGCTGGCGTTTATGTAGAGCAGGAAGATTAAAAAAAATAATATGCCATATTTTCAGATTGGATCACTTTTTTTTCCTTCATATTTTGGCTGGTTCGGCGACTTCTACTCGGGTGCAAAAATTAGAGCTTGGACTGGCACCTAAAATCACCCTTCCCTAATCGTGTTGATGGGAGCAAATGAGTTTCTGTTGGATCAAAACTTCCCCTTTTAACTACAGAAAAAAATATATATTTTTAGTTTAAAAATTGCTTACCTTAAATAGAATCTTGCATTGCATTTAGACCAAAGGCAGAATCCTGGTTGGTTGTTGCACTTGTTGTTGCTGTAAATAGCAAATGTTTATTGTGGCGGAAGCTGCATGCTAAACTAGCAATGTCGTATATTAGTTGCCGTGATTACTTCTACTTCTTTCATTCCTCCTACTTTCTTTTGGTGCATTCCCGCATACGCAGGTTTAGTATCCACATGCTAAAGGTTGCGGTAAATGCACCCAAAGTATCTACTAAACGCATAAAAAAGGTAACAGAAATACAAGAAAAAGTAGAACAAGGAGAAAAACAGTCATGGCACTAATGTGTGTGACGTATCGCTAGTTTAGCATGCAACTTCCACTACAAAAAGGATTTACTATTTACAGATCCAAAAGGTGCAATAACCAAACAGGATTCTTACCTTCGGCCACAATGCGACATGGGATAATGGTTATATTATGGGCGCCAGGGGATGAACTTTTTTTTATCGTAATTTATCGCATGACTTCAACAGTTAACTCATGATTAAGCACACATTTTATATATGTTCTAAATGTACAGTAAAATGTACAATAACATATTTTCTTCTAAGCTTTCATACTCTTGTTAACATGAAAGTGGTGAAAAAAAGTTTAAAAAAAGTTAAACCGATAGAAACATGGCTGCATCTTTTAGTCATTGGTACAGTAATTTCATAATAATTCATTAAATTTAGTTAAAATTAAAAAGATGTACTGTACTGTAAAAAAACAAGTGTGATATTGATTTGTGTTGGTCATTTTTCTGCCACTAGATGGCATAATTGGATTTGTAAGACATTGGTGACAGCTCAGTGCATGTTTCTTTTTGTATTAAGAGCTATCTAATCTTTAACATGAAGTAACTTTTGAAATTCTGCACATTTTTAAAATTGTAAAATACATCTTGACCTCAGTCTCCATAAATATATGCATTATTATTAAATTTATTACTGCAAAATTTTGACGTGAATGTCTTTGCTGCGTTGCGACTGGAATTCCCCCAGTACAGGCGTTCCAAGTAAGGGGCGGTCATTAATCGTACGTTAAAAAAATTTGTGGCATTAAAGGACTTTTAATTTGACTAAAAATGAACGCACTCATTTTGACACCCCTACTAAAAATAGACATTTCCATACTGCGGAAGTTTCAAACTGGAACTCGTTCACTACCTTAAACATGATTAGGGAATGGGGATTTGGGGTGCCAGGCCAAGATCAACTGTTCTGAGTTTTTGTAAAATGAATTTCCACTCGTGTGACTTATCCCCTGTAGCGACTGTAACAATAATGCAAACAAATCTGAGCCTTTTTCATCTTGTTTCATGAAATATGGTTTTGAAATGAGCACCACATGTTATTTGTTATTAATTTGGTGCAAGTGACAAACCTGTTCCACTTTTTCTTCGCAGTGAACCTCAACTTGAGCATGGCAGCGTGGCCGGAGATCGATCTCAGCCAGAGGTTCCAACTTCCCATACTTGTTCACCAAACAATGGTATCTTTAACACACACACGCACGTAGACACAAAAGACACACTTATACAGAGGGTCCTCGGTTTAGGATGGTCCCGACATTTTGTGGTTGCAGACACTGCGCAATAAGCTAGTTTGCACTACTGCCTGTGTGCAAGCCAACCACAGTAAAATAAAGGAATTGTTCACTTTTTTGTTACATTCTTTCATTTGATTGTTTCATATTTATGGCATAGTAGTGTTCATATGTTGTTTAGTGATGCAGTCTACGCATGTTTCAATTACTGAACAAATCTTGGTTATGTGGAAAAAAAAAAGTCAAGGA
This sequence comes from Vanacampus margaritifer, assembly GCF_051991255.1. Lineage (NCBI taxonomy): Eukaryota > Metazoa > Chordata > Actinopteri > Syngnathiformes > Syngnathidae > Vanacampus > Vanacampus margaritifer. The sequence continues at coordinate 8,951,973 of NC_135436.1, read as the reverse complement.
AGCCCTGACCAACTGCCATCATCATCTCCGCCCAGTTAGTTTAGATGAGTTATGAAGATACTGTACACATTAGCTACGCTTGCAGGTTTGTCTTATTTAGGCCTACTGGTATGTGTCGTCCACACTTCACACACATTGCTACTCACACTGGGTGTATGAATGGTGCGAATGTTTGGTGGTGGTCGGAGGGGCCGTAGGCGCACACTGGCATCCGCGCTTCCGTCATCTGCCCTGTTATTATTATTATTAAGTGAAGAACAGAGGTCGGCAAGGAAGTACACACACCTGTGAGGAAGCTCCTCCTCAGGACAGTGCAAGTAGTAACGGATGAAGAACCTCTCGGCATCTTCTCTCTCACTTTCAGTCACAACGCTTCCATTCAGCAGTGATATAGAGGGAAGCCTGAAGACACAATCGGATGGATATTTGTAACATGATGTGAAAATGCGCTAATGTAATGACAGATGGAGATCAAGTGTCCCAAGCATTTTGTTTTTATAGCGACTCACTGCGCTATCACCAGGCTGCGCCGCTCCTCATTGGTGTATGTCTGCAGTAACGGGATGCCTTGTAATCGCACTTCCTCCAGCTTAGGGAAGAAGTTCAGCTTCTCAATGTCTTCCCATTGATTAAGACCTGGTCATATTTAAAGGAGACATATTTACTTTTTAATTGCTGTGGGGTAGAACAATTCCAGTAAAATTCGGGTACATTTCCATGTGTGGTTAAGATGGGGAATTTTGGAAAGCATTTTGTTTTGTCATAATATAAATAATACAATTAAAAAGCACAGCATTTCAACACATGTAAGTAGAACTATATCAAGTTTAAATATTTTATTGAACATCTATCCATCTTCTACCGCTTATCCGAGGGCGGGTCGCGAGGGCAGCAGCTTTAGGAGGGATGCCCAGACATCCCTCTCCCCAGCCACTTCAACCAGCTCCTCCGGCGGGATCCCAAGGCGTTCCCGGGGCCAGCCGAGAGACATAATCTCTCCAGCGTGTCCTGGGTCATCCCCAGGGCCTCCCGCCGGTGAGACATGCCCGGAACACCTCTCCAGGGAAGCGTCCAGGAGGCATCCGAATCAGATGCCCGAGCCACCTCAGCTGGCTCCTCTCAACCCGAAGGAGTAGCGGCTCGACCCTGAGTATCTCCCGGATGACCGAGCTTCTCACCCTATTTTATTGAACAATCAATTTGTTTATTGAACAAAAACAGCAATGTCGAGTAAATTACTCATCTCTCCTGACCAACACATTTAAAATATTAACAAAGCACCAATGCCCCACCACAAAACACAAACAAATTCAATTTAAAAAATGTTAAATGAAGAGTTTCCTTCAAAATAGAAATCATTTGTACATGTAATATAGGCATTCATGTGCACTTGTTGAGGAATATAACACATTTTCAACTGTACTTGCATGAAATCTTAAGGAAAGCATGTCACAGACATGTTATGACACCTGCAAACAGTTTCAAAATGTGGGAATTTTTCATCAAGGTAAGTTCAAACACCAAGTCTACAAATACTGTTTTGGTTCCTTCTACTCTCATATAATCAATAAAAATAGACTGAACACAAGGCGGCTCCCCTCAGATACAATTTATGCAGAGCTTAAAAAGTGAAATGGAGAAGGATCGGCTGCAAATCACACAAAGCTTCTGGGTGCTATGACAGGTTTGTTAATTTCATCAACTATTATGAAGGCATTACAAACCACTCCTAAAATGTCCTTCTATGGCTGATACAGTTGTTATTGTCTCATGTTTCAGATTATTCAAAAGAAAAGAATAACGAATGGAACCTTCAATAGCTTTTTTTTCTTTCTGCCTTGGAAAACTTGGAGACCTATTTGGATAATGGATCTAATGTGTACCCTTAAAAAATTATTTAGCTGATGCTCACTCAGGGGGATAGTGACAGAAAAAGATGTCAGTCATGTGTCATTGGGCTTGTGAAAAAAATGATGTTAACCCGGACTTTTAATGATTTGTGGTTCTCAGACGAGACTCGCTTTCTCCTCTCTGGTCATATGAACAGCATAAACTGTATTTTCTCTACTATTTATTATTCTTGTGATATATTGCTGTATTTTTGCACATTGCATCCAGGAGTTTCGCGGTTATCAAGGTGGACACTTGGAGCACATTTTGGAGGCGTGAGAAAATCTACAGCTCAAATTTTCACGACTGAATTGTTACCAAATCAAATTAATGTGGGTACCATATAAAACAATTCCATCATCAGCTCCATAAATGGCAGACACAATATATGGGTTGCAATCATTTTGGGTTACCCTGTACAGAAATGTCACAGCAGTGCTGATTGCTAACTTTGTACTGTGCACGCATTGAGTACTTATAATAGAAAACTGGAAGTAGAAGAAGAAAGTTGCAATTGAGCTTTATTTTCACAGATTAGGAAGAAAATATGACTGAGCATTATTATATTACCTATCTGTATGTGTTCCTACATCGTTTATGTGTGAATATTCATTATTTGAAGCAATATCACTAAAAGAACACAATGCTAATTTTCTGTTAACCTGACAATGGGCTTTTACATTGGCTTTAGCATTAGCATTGGTGATGTTTTTAAAATGAAGGATGTCTTGGTTTTATGAGTGTAATTCTTTTTGTTGTGTTTCGTTTTACAGTAAACTCCAACTGAGGTGTCAACCATCTTAACACTCAGGAAGGGCATCATATACTGTACGTCACACGCTTGCTAGCATAAGTGATATGGTGCATTCAGGGTGCTTACGTAGGAACGTAGGAATAGACACTGCCCTGTTCGGCAGATTGTTTTTTCAATTATAATGTTTTGATGACCACGAGGAGACAAAATAGAAATCCAGATGAAATTTTGATTAATCGCCCAGTCCTTCCCTACTTGACTTCATCTAACAAGCAGTATGCATGCACAAGCCACGAACCTGAGTTATGGAGGTTGATGCTGCGAAGGTTGGGGAACAGCCGTTGCAGGATATCTTTGCTGTCCTGTATGGATGCCAAGTTGTTGTTGGCCATGACCAGAGTGTCTAGGCCAGGGAACATTGATCCAAACTTGCGCACTTCGGCCCAGTCGTGTAGGCTGTTGTCTGTGATGTGCAGCAGGCGGAGGTTGGGGCAGGCCACACTGGAGGCTCGCACGCAACTGTACTCATTAAGGCACAGGAACAACTCCTCCAGCCTGCAAGACGATTTTGATTACTCCACTTGTAGGGATAGTGATTACAGCACAATTCAGTACTGTGCTGGCTTTAGTGTGCTCCTTACTCGGGTATCTCACGAGTTAGCAGCATGACAGTGTCCCAGGACACTTGGGTGTTGTTAAGGATGAGGCGTCGCACCCGAGAAAAGGCTTCGGCACACTGTGGCTCAAGGGTCATCCCTGCTAGCGGGTTGGAGCTCAGATTAAGGAAATCCAGATTGGGGATGTTTGACACAATTTTACCGATCTGAAAAGAGGTCATGTTGATTTGAGCTTTTTTTTTTTTTTTTCGGTCTCTACTGGATTGTGCCCTATTAAAAATAAGGAGCCCAGAAAATAAACACGAGCTTATGGGCTACATGGCCCATTATTACAAAGACAACACACAACCAGCAACACCCGCTGTTTGATCATTTCCATGTTATATGGAAATACTGAAAGTGAATAAATGAACAAACCCAGAGACAGCACCTCATGCCAGTCCTGCAGCTTGTTATGGGACAGGTCCAGCTCCATCACATGCGCACAAAAGGCTGCAATTTCACTCTGGTCTCCTGCTCTGCTGATTCCACATCCATTCAACACCAGCACACTGGGCAAGTTCAGGCGGTCTGAAAGTGAATGTGGACAATTATTCGAGTCTAAATTGTTTTCAATCAGAGAATAAATATATAGTAGAGAGAAGACAAAATTTAAAAACAGTATGATGAATCCATCTCATTGCCAGGTTCTACATGAACTTTTCACCTAGTACTAGTGGTGTAGATTGTTAACATCCTTTCATTGATTTATTGATTTATTTTGTATTGGCAGTAGGGAGGGGGAGGGGGTGCTCGCAAGACAGCAAGACCATGATTAGTAATGCTGATGCATAATAGTTTTGTACTCAAGTTTTTATTTGCAAAATATGTTACTCTTACTGTGAATAGGAAGTTTGTTTGCAGACAAATGTCTAAATGTCTAGTACATCTCCACGGCGGGACGTCCCTCCACACGCCGGGAGGCGAGGTGGGCGCGGGTGCCCTCGCCGCTCCGCTGGCCGGTCCCTCTCCGGCACCGATATCTGGGTACGGGGAGTCCCCGGGGTTTGGGGGTCGGGGTCTGGCGGTTGGTGGGGTGAGGGGGGCGGCGGCTTGGATGGGGGGCGGGGGCTGTGGACCGGTAGGGTGCCTGGCGGGCCTGCCGTGCCCCGTCCTGCTGCATTGGGTTGGGGGCGCGGGCCGTGTTGGGGTGGTGGGCGCTCCTGGGTTTGCTCTCCGGCCGGTGGCCCCTGCGGGGCCCGGGGGTTGTCCCTTGGCGCTGTCGTGGGCTGGAGGGCCCTGACGTGTTGCGCTTGCTCTGTCCAGGCCGGGGTCGACGGCTCCCTTCTTTGGTGGAGGTTTTCATGCATGCCAGATCTACCACACCAGCATCTATCGAAATTCAAACACAATCTGCTTCTTCCTCTGGTCGTTGAATCGGTGGAGGCTGACGTCTGTGGATCTCACTCTGCTTCATCTATCCTTCCTTCCTTTCCTCAGTCTCTCCTTTGGTCTCTTGAGGTCTCCCTAATTTGTTGGAATTTAGATGTTTCTGGGGTTGGTGAAAGACTCAGGTTGGTAACCCGGTGGGTAGTAGGTGATGTCTGGTCGGCGCTGGATTTCACTTTTCTTTCTTTTCTTTGATCCTTCCTCGGGTCACCTGACAACCTCACGACTCTAGCTGGATTCGGTTTAGGTGAAGGGTATGGGATTTTTAATAGATTTTAGGTGAACTACTGAGTACACACTCACCCACACACAAACACACATACAAAATAAAAAAATATCTATATATATTAAAAAAAAAAAAAAAAAAAAGAGAGAGCAATGATGATATGTCAAATTGGTAAAATTACCGAATAAACAATACCGAGCTCTCCCGGGAAAAAAATGAAATAAAAATAAAAATAAAAATAAATAAAAATAAAATAAATGTCTAGTACATCTAATTCTAAATATACAACTACTATTATCATTGCTTTATAGAGCATTTTTCATTATCATTATGTACGGAAACACACACTACCTTCGGCCTGAGCGTGTTTAAGTTTAACGGTTACCTCACTATTGCCAATCGGGATATTGGACAGTCTTTTATTCACAATACTGTGAGCACGGCCAGTATCACATATTATAAAAACAGCTCACATTTGCAACCATTTTGCTCACAGACTGAAGCCCTGCATTGGTGTTCTTGCTTATTCCTCCACATGGACAGGAACGAACGGAACCTCCCAGAAAGGAATGGTGTTCAACCTCAGTGCATTGTATGAATAATCTGGGTATTTTAAATTTTAAAACTAAAAAGCATTATCACGTGTTTAAAAAAAAATGTACACACTGATTTAAAATGTTTTCCCGCTGTTATATCAGTGCGTGTTTTATACTAGGATCCCTGTATGGTGTGATGAGAAGCCTCTCAAAAAGCGAACTCCACTGCTTGAATCAACCATTCAGAGTATATTATCTCAGTATTGTGAATTTACTTTCACTTAATTGTTGGTGGTTCTGTCAATATGATGCAGACAAATATTTAACACTCAGAGATTTACGTAGTTACCTTATAAGAGAATATTCAAAGTAGTCTTCTTAGCAATGAAATGTAGATGTAGCGCTTCTCCCAGACTTATTGGTACAACTGTATGCCACACACGATGGCATTTTCACCGCAGAGGCAAAAAAATATATGTGAAAACGCTGCAGAGAAATCCATGTATTCAAGTTAAGCGGCCTTAGCGAATGGCAACGTAAGATGGCCGCCGGTGGCGTCACTTCTCCCAATGGCGAGAAATTGTAATGCCATTCATGTAAAAGTCATTGGCCGTGATTGATGACCCGAGCCCTGAGCAACTGTTTTGTCATTTTCAGTCGAGAGCAAGTGGCAAAATGGCCGCCTCCGGAGATGGATCAAAATGGGTAGATTTTTATGGCATATTCCACAAATGCAATATCAAAATCAAAATGTTGTGTTTAGACCAGGGGGAGCATACAACATATAATCGGAAATAATTTTTGGGGGTTAACTTCCGCTGAGTCAGATTGACCATATTTTTTATGTTTACAGTATGTACAATGTATATATTTTAGCCAGAGTTTATTTTTCTTTTAAATGTTTAGTTATTTTTATTGCAGCATCGCAGGTCTGAGGGGAATGCTAATTCAGGTATGTTGTATGTTAAGTATGTATAGCATATCTGACAATAAAGTCACTTGAACTTAAAAATGTTAAACACCTATTTAATTTAATCTGCATTATATGTCTTACGCTCTTAATACACTAACAATTACCTCACTATCGAAAAGAGTGATGAGAAGAGTACATGCACACATGAATCGATTAGATATAAGTTATCCATCTCACCTTTCATGGGGGACCTTTGGGGGCATGCAATGGGCACCACCACGACACCCATGCCAGGTCCTCGGCGGCACGGAAAGTTCTCCGGACTGTACTTTTCATTGATCACCTCCACAAAGGTTCGACCATCCTGGCACACCGGTGACTCCATTACTCTGTTTTCGGAACAGTCTCCCCCTGTTTTGACCAGGATTAGAGCAATGACTCAACAGATATTAGCGGGTCAGATCACTCACTCATCACAATAGCTGAGCTAAACTGAAAAGAAAAAACAACAAACAAAAAAAAAACATGACTTAGTGAGGAAAAGGAAGTAAGTCTTTAATGTGAGTTTGAATTATTGTCTCTATGTGTCATCCTTGTCAGTGCCAGTGAAGGGTGTAAATCACCTCTAACCTCAAGTCATCTAGTATGGTCTCATGCTACTACCCCTGTCACCTCTGAACTGGAGAAGTGGTTTGAATAATGGACGGCTCAATAGCTTCTCATACTCAGAAGCAAGGACAAGCTTTAGATGCCACTGGCTGTCCTATTTCAGTTAAACACATCTCATCACTTCTGTCATGTACAGACCAATTACAATTAATGTACAGAAGTCTAAATCAGCCAGCAAACAAGATGCCACGCTTTTTGAATATCCTTGAAAAGTTGAAACAAACCATCTCATATTTCACATCCTTATTATGTAGTGAGGCTGTTGTGATGCAGAGACTCAAACGAGACTGCCGTGGAATCTGCTGTAGAGAGACATACATTATGTAGTGGCCCATCAGATCAGACAAAATAAAAAAAGAAAGGCTCTTGTTACAATATCTGATTTAATAAATTGGCCTGCTGGTAAACTGTGGTAATGTCTGAAAGCAAACGGCTCCTTCTCTGTGTGTAGTGTTAATGCGATTCTCCAGTTCAGTTGGATTTGTATTTTGCAGCTTTAGATAGTATAGTTAATCTAAATCAGTGATTTAGATTAACTATACTACTGATGGCTGGGACTTACATATTTTTGTATTGCCACTTAGTCATAAACCGCTTCTATAGAGATGTTAAGAATAATAGATAAGAAATTTTGTTGTTCAAAAACAGACTTTGAAAACAGACACACAGTACTACACAGGCTTACATATGTTAGGCCTGCTGCACATAGTGACATGGCCAATTGTGACTAAACTTTAAAATTGTGAATAAATAACTGTTGTGCAACACACCTGACTGTGACTGACCCTTGCACAATGCACATACACTAACTCAATGTAATGGAAAAGATGCAACCCCCTGTATACATATGCATGGAAATCGAAATGTGGTTAAGTAATAAGTATTAGCATTAAAATCTTAAAAATTACGAAATCTAGTCCTAAAATTTGTCAAAAAGTTCAGGGATCTTTCAAGGGCAGTAACATGTCTTCATAAGTTAAATAAAAACTTAAATAAGTAAATAGCTCCCTATTGTTTTCTACAGTAAATAAAGTTTTCCAAAATTTCAAAATATCTGAGTTAATGTGATAACCGATATGATATGCTATTTTGATTGGCCGTTACTTCTGTGGCGTTC